>NC_091286.1:310863808-310866308 GCF_032444005.1 Ranitomeya imitator
TCTGCATTACAGTCATTGATAGCGCCCATATACATTCCCGACGACTGGACATGTACCAGCTGTCAAACGCAGAATGCAGAATATCGTGAGACTTGTTCTGACTGTCAGATGACCAACCCAAATAGCCCTACTTTCTATCCAACTATATATGTAGACGGAATACCTTATGCTACATCCTGTCCAGCATCCACTATAGCTCCATTAATTAATGCAGTCTATAAAAAGAATAAGGAAGGAGAAGATGAACATGACATGGAAGTACATGATCAAGCAGAAGAGGGAAGACAGGAATCAACAGCTCAGACTGATAATCCACAGCATCCACCACTATATGGTGGGAGTACATCATCATCATCTTCTAAACCTCAAAGCTTACACTCTCGCACACTACCTACTCCACACAAGGACCCCTGGAAATACCAGGATACAGACACCCTAGTGAGCAGCTTGCCAGACCCAGTGCAACATCCCATGCCATTTTATAAAAGAATGCATCAAATACAAAAGGCACACTCTGCCTCATGGACATATTTAGAAAGGCTCACTCAAATTGCAGCAGGATGTTCCCTTTGGCCAAGGATGCGACTAGCCCTTGAGCCTGACAACCTCCATGTAGAATGGCTTGAGTCACCTATATCCGGAGAATATTTCCTCAGTAAGCTTTACGTCTGGGTTAAGAACCGCCTGCCAGCCCAGACCCCCACTCTCCAGGATGTCATGCAGGGGAAAGGAGAACCTGTTGATAGTTTCTTCCATCGATGTAATCAAAAGTTTCAGGATCTCAGATTTGAAATGCAAGTTAATCAATTAAAAGGAACTGTGATACCCACCACTACCAAGCTCCAGACCCTAATAGGGTATTGGCATACTGAATCCGCAATCTATGAAAGTACGTATACCCTTACAGTCCACAAAAATACCCAAGAGAAGCATAATCAGGAACATTGACTTACCAGACCCAGACTTTCTCACGGATGCAGTAATACCTCTTTTGGGGATGGATGGTAACACACAGTACACTCCAAGGATCAGACCCCTACACAAAGGCCTACAACCTGCAGAGTATGCTGTCTCAATTGGTTGTCTCATCCTCCTACCCTGTCAGTTTTACTAGGATCAGATCTACTACCAAAAATCCAAGCCAGCATTCTGCTTCATAAGGACGAACTGTTACTTTCACAGGAGCAGTCTGCAGAAGTGTACAGTCTCTTCTCTTTACAGGACACACCTGTAGATCATGTGGACATTGAACTGATGGCATTGATCCCAGACTCACTGCGGACACGAGGCCCGGAAGAAATTGGCAGGCTCAAAGTCCAGCCTATGAAGATGGAACTGGAGTCAGGAGCCCTGCTGCCATGGAAACTGCAATGCCCACCTTCCATTTCGTAATCTGCCACCATTATACAACAACTGGAAATATAACTGAAGCCCTGGAAGATGACACATCCCACTGAAGACAGGAAAGGAGCTGTCCAGCACATACCTCTGGCAGCCAAGCCAACACAGCTACAGTCCTTCATTGGACTAGTTTCCTGCCATCCCTGGAGCCTTGATGCCTCAAGGACACTCTTCAGTCCAACCAAGGAAGCCATCGATGGGTTAAACATGCTAATCTGCACTCACATCCTCTCCTGCTCTAGGACTGCCAGACTAAAACAAACTGATCTGCCTGTTTTGTCATGGAAAAGCAAGCCATGCAACTGGAGTCCTGACACAGCTTCACAGAAGGAGACAACGCCCTCCTGGGTACTACTCTTAACCCAGTGGCCTGTGGAGTCCCAACCTGCATGAGAACCGTGTTGCAACCCACCTGTACTTGACAAGGCTTCTGACATCATTATGGGTCACCAGTTGAAGATCCTATTCTGCTGTCCTATGTCTGCAATGCCCTATTCTGCTCCCGTCAAACGTCACTGTCTCCAGATGTGCTGTTCATAACCCAGCTACTCTCCTACCTCTGCCAAGGGGGGAGAAGGTGAAGATCACATCTCTGACACATCAGTGGAAGAGGTAGTCGACTCTGAAATGGCTCAACGCGATTGTCTCACTGTCATGAGACAAGAAGACCTCTGGAAGATCCTGACCTGACGCTCTTTGTGGTTTGACCAAGGTATGCAGACCAAGAAGGCTGTTCGCACACTGGTATAGCAGTAGTTACAGAAGAATACCTGCTGCCAGCAAAACCGCTGCCTCAACCCAAAGGCAGGACTGTGGGCCTTGATAGAAGCATGCAACAGGTTGATTCAACACACAGCCACGACCAATCTGGAGGGAAAGAGACTTCATCATGGCTAATGGAACGCCGGTCAGAGACAGCCAAAGCCATACAAGAACGAATGGAGTCCTCTTTGATGCCTGGAAGAGTTGCGGTGGTAAAAGGTGAAGACGCACACACACTGGAGACACCTCAAGGGAAGCAGTGGGCAGCAGACTAACTGAAGCAACAGCAAAAGAAGCAGCAATGATACTACTTGACACAGAAACATCTCATCTGTAC
>NC_091286.1:310883808-310886308 GCF_032444005.1 Ranitomeya imitator
CACACACAAGCACACAAACACACACAAACACACACAAACACACACACAAACACACACACAAACACACAAACACACACACAAACACACACACAAACACACACACAAACACACACACACAAACACACACAGACACACACACAAACACACACAAACACACAAATACACACACAAACACACACACACAAACACACACATGCAAACCCACACAAACACACACACCAACACACACACACAAACACTCTCACACAAACACACACACAAACACACACACAAACACACACAAAAACACACACAAACACACACACACAAACACACACACACAATCACACACAAACACACACACAAACACACACAAACACACACACAGACACACACAAACACACACACAAACACACACACAGACACACACAAACACACACACAAATACACACACACAAACACACACAAACACACACCCAAACACACACACAAACACACACACACACAAACACACACACAAACACACATACACAAACACACACAGTTACAAACACACACACAAACACACACAAACACAATCACACAAACACACACAAACACACACACACACAAACAGACAAACACACACACAAACACACATACACAAACACACACACACAAACAAACACACAAACACAAACACACAAACATACACAAACACACACACAAACACACACAAACACAATCACACAAACACACACAAACACACACAAACACACACACAAACACACATACAAACACACACACAAACACACACACAAACACACACACAAACACACACACACAAACACACACACAAACACACACAAACACACACAAACACACACACAAACACACACACAAACACACACACACAAAAACACACACAAACACACACAAACACACACACAAACACACACACAAACACACACACACACACAAACACACACACACAAACACACACACAAACACACACACAAACACACACACAAACACTCACACACACAAACACACACACAAACACACAAACACACACAAACACACACACACAAACACACACACAAACGCTCACACACACAAACACACACAAACACACACACAAACACACACACAAACACACACAAGCACACACAAACACACACACAAAAACACACACACTCACAAACACACACACAAACACACACACAAACACACACACACAAACACACAATCACACACAAACACACACACACACACACACACACAAACACACACACAAGCACACAAACACACACAAACACAAACACACACAAACACACACACACACACACACACACAAACACACACACACAAACACACACACACACACACAAACACACACACAAACACACATACACAAACACACACAAACACTCACACACACAAACACACACAAACACACACAAACACACACAAACAGACACACACAAACACACACACACACAAGCACACACACAAACACAGAAACACAAACACACAAACCCACACACAAACACACACACACAAGCACACACACACAAACACAATAACACACACACACAAACACACACACAAACAAACACACACACAAACACACACACAAGCACACAAACACACACACAAACACACACACAAACACACACACAAACACACACACAAACACACACACAAACACACACACAAACACACACACAAACACACACACACAAACACACACACAAACACACAGACACACACACAAACACACAAATAAACACACAAACACACACACAAACACACACACGCAAACACACACAAACACACACACCAACACACACGCACAAACACTCACACACAAACACACACACAAACACACACAAACACACACAAAAACACACACAAACACACACACAAACACACACACACAAACACACACACACAAACACACACACACAAACACACACACAGACACACACAAACACACACACAAACACACACACAGACACACACAAACACACACACACAAACACAATAACACAAACACACACAAACACACACAAACACACACAAACACACACACACAAACACACACACACACAAACACTCACACAAACACACACACAAACACTCACACACACACACACAAACACTCACACACACAAACACACACAAACCCACACAAACACACACAAACATACACACAAACACACACACACACAAGCACACACACAAACACAGAAACACAAACACACAAACCCACACACAAACACACACACACAAGCACACACACACACAAACACAATAACACAAACACACAAACACACACACAAACAAACACAAACATAAACACACACACAAACACACACAGACAAACACACACACGCAAATACACACAAACACACACACAAACACACACACAAACACACACACAAACATACACACACAAACACAAACACACATACAAACACAAACACACACACAAAAACACACACAAACACACACACAAACACACACACAAACACACACA
>NC_091286.1:310996308-311001308 GCF_032444005.1 Ranitomeya imitator
CACAAACACACACAAACACACACAAACACACACACACACACAAACACACACACAAACAAACACACACACACACAAACACACACACAAACACACACACACAAACACACACAAACACACACAAACACACACAAACACACACAAACACACACACACAAACACACACACACACACACAAACACACAAACACTCACACACACAAACACACACAAACACACACAAACAGACACACACAAACACACACACACAAGCACACACACAAACACAGAAACACAAACACACAAACCCACACACAAACACACACACACAAGCACACACACACAAACACAATAACACAAACACACAAACACACACACACAAACAAGCACAAACATAAACACACACACATACACACACAGACAAACACACACACGCAAATACACACAAACACACACACACAAACACACACACAAACACACACACAAACATACACACACAAACACAAACACAAAACACAAACACACATACAAACACAAAAACACACAAAAACACACACAAACACACACACACAAACACACACACACACACACACACAAACACACACACAAACGCACACACAAACACACACACAAGCACACACACAAATACACACACAAACACACAAACACACACACAAACACACACACAAACACACACACACACACACACACGCAAACAGACACAAACACACACACACAAACACGCACACAAACACAAGCACGCACACAAACACGCACACAAACACACACAAACACACACAAACACACACACAAACACACACAAACACACACACGCAAACACACAAACACACACACACAAACACACACACACAAACACACACAAACACACACACAAACACACACAAACACACACAAACACACACAAACACACACAAACACACACACAAACACATACACACAAACACACACACAAACACACACACAAACACTCACACACACAAACACACACAAACAAACACACAAACACACACACACAAACACACACACACACACAAACACACACAGACACACACACAAACACACACAAACACACAAATACACACACAAACACACACACACAAAAACACACACACGCAAACACACACAAACACACACACCAACACACACAAACACTCACACACAAACACACACACAAACACACACACAAACACACACAAACACACACACACACACACAAACACACACACAAACACACACACACACAAACACACACACACACAAACACACACAGACACACACACAAACACACACAAACACACAAATACACACACAAACACACACACACACAAACACACACACGCAAACACACACAAACACACACACCAACACACACACACAAACACTCACACACAAACACACACACAAACACACACACAAACACACACAAACACACACAAAAACACACACAAACACACACACACAAACACACACACACAAACACACACACACACAAACACACACACACAAACACACACAAACACACACACAGACACACACAAACACACACACAAACACACACACAGACACACACAAACACACACACAAATACACACACACAAACACACACAAACACACACCCAAACACACACACAAACACACACACAAACACACACACATACACAAACACACACAGTTACAAACACACACACAAACACACAAACACATACAAACACAATCACACAAACACACACAAACACACACAAACACACAAACACACACACAAACACACATACACAAACACACACACACAAACAAACACACAAACACAAACACACAAACACACACACACACAAACACACACACAAACACAATCACACAAACACACACACAAACACACACAAACACACACACACACAAACACACACACACAAACACACACACACACAAACACACACAAACACACACACACACAAACACACATACACAAACACACACACTTACAAACACACACACAAACACACACACACAAACACACACACAAACACACACAAACACAAACACACAAACACACAAACACACACACAAACACACATACACAAACACACACACTTACAAACACACACACAAACAAACACACAAACACAAACACACAAACACACACACACAAACACACACACAAACACACACAAACACAAACACACAAACACACACACAAACGCACACAAACACACACAAACACACACAAACACACACAAACACACACACAAACACACACAAACACACACACACATACACACACACACACAAACACACACACACACAAACACACAAACACACATACACACACACAAACACAAACACACAAATACAAACACAAACACACACACACACAAACACACACACACAAACACACACACAAACACACACACAAGCACACAAACACACACAAACACACACACAAACACACACACAAACACACACAAACACACACAAACACACACACACACACACAAACACACACACAAACACACAAACACACACAAACACACACAAACACACACACAAACACACACAAACACACACACACAAACACACACACAAACACGCACACACATAAACACACACACAAACACACACAAACACACACACACACACACACAAACACACACACAAACACTCACACACACGAACACACACAAACACACACAAACACACACACACAAACACAGACACACACAAACACACACACAAACACACAAACACACACACACACAAACTCACACACACAAACACACACAAACACACACAAACACAAACACACAAACACACACACAAACACACAAACACGCACACAAACACAAGCACGCACACAAACACGCACACAAACACACACAAACACACACAAACACACACACAAACACACACACAAACACACACACGCAAATACACTAACACACACACAAACACACACAAACACACACAAACACCCACACAAACACACACACAAACACATACACACAAACACACAAACAAACACACACAAACACACACAAACACACACAAACACACACACAAACACACACACGCAAATACACACACAAACACACAAACACAAACACACACACAAACACTCACACACACAAACACACAAGCACACACAAACACACACAAACACACACACAAACACACACACAAACACACACACAAACACACACAAGCACACACAAACACACACACAAAAACACACACACACACAAACACACACACAAACACACACACAAACACACACACAAACACACAATCACACACAAACACACACACAAACACACACACAAGCACACAAACACACACAAACACACACAAACACACACAAACACACACACACACAAACACACACACAAACAAACACACACACACACAAACACACACACAAACACACACACACAATCACACACACACACACAAACACTCACACACACAAACACACACAAACACACACAAACACACACACACAAACACACACACACACACACACAAACACACAAACACTCACACACACAAACACACAAACACACACAAACACACACAAACAGACACACACAAACACACACACACAAGCACACACACAAACACAGAAACACAAACACACAAACCCACACACAAACACACACACACAAGCACACACACACAAACACAATAACACAAACACACAAACACACACACAAACAAGCACAAACATAAACACACACACATACACACACAGACAAACACACACACGCAAATACACACAAACACACACACACAAACACACACACAAACACACACACAAACATACACACACAAACACAAAACACAAACACACATACAAACACAAAAACACACAAAAACACACACAAACACACACACACAAACACACACACACACACACAAACACACACACAAACGCACACACAAACACACACACAAGCACACACACAAATACACACACAAACACACAAACACACACACAAACACACACACAAACACACACACACACACACACACGCAAACAGACACAAACACACACACACAAACACGCACATAAACACAAGCACGCACACAAACACGCACACAAACACACACAAACACACACAAACACACACACAAACACACACAAACACACACACGCAAACACACAAACACACACACACAAACACACACACACAAACACACACAAACACACACACAAACACACACAAACACACACAAACACACACAAACACACACAAACACACACACAAACACATACACACAAACACACACACAAACACACACACACAAACACTCACACACACACAAACACACACAAACAAACACACAAACACACACACACACAAACACACACACACACACAAACACACACAGACACACACACAAACACGCACAAACACACAAATACACACACAAACACACACACACAAAAACACACACACGCAAACACACACAAACACACACACCAACACACACACACAAACACTCACACACAAACACACACACAAACACACACACAAACACACACAAACACACACACACACACACAAACACACACACAAACACACACACACACAAACACACACACACACAAACACACACAGACACACACACAAACACACACAAACACACAAATACACACACAAACACACACACACACAAACACACACACGCAAACACACACAAACACACACACCAACACACACACACAAACACTCACACACAAACACACACACAAACACACACACAAACACACACAAACACACACAAAAACACACACAAACACACACACAAACACACACACACAAACACACACACACAAACACACACACACAAACACACACAAACACACACACAGACACACACAAACACACACACAAACACACACACAGACACACACAAACACACACACAAATACACACACACAAACACACACAAACACACACCCAAACACACACACAAACACACACACAAACACACACACATACACAAACA
>NC_091286.1:311006308-311011308 GCF_032444005.1 Ranitomeya imitator
ACACACACAAACACACACAAACACAAACACACAAACACACACACAAACACACAAACAGACACACAAACACACACAAACACACACACACAAACACACACACACAAACACACACAAACACACACACACAAACACACAAACACACACACACACAAACACACACACAAACACACAAACACGCACACAAACACAAGCACGCACACAAACACGCACACAAACACACACAAACACACAGAAACACACACACAAACACACACACAAACACACACACGCAAACACACAAACACACACACAAACACACACAAACAAACACAAACACACACACAAACACACACACAAACACATACACACAAACACACACACAAACACACACAAACACACACACACAAATACACACACAAACACACACACAAACACACACAAGCACACACAAACACACACACAAAAACACACACACACACAAACACACACACAAACACACACACAAACACACACACAAACACACACACAAACACACAATCACACACAAACACACACACACACAAACACACACACAAGCACACAAACACACACAAACACACACACAAACACGCACACACACACAAACACACACACACACAAACACACACAAACACACACACAAACACACAAACCCACACACACAAACACAGACACACACAAACACACACACAAACACACAAACACACACACACACAAACTCACACACACAAACACACACACAAACACACACAAACACAAACACACAAACACACACACAAACACACAAACACGCACACAAACACAAGCACGCACACAAACACGCACACAAACACACACAAACACACACAAACACACACACAAACACACACACAAACACACACACGCAAATACACTAACACACACACAAACACACACAAACACACACAAACACCCACACAAACACACACACAAACACATACACACAAACACACAAACAAACACACACAAACACACACAAACACACACACAAACACACACACACAAATACACACACAAACACACAAACACAAACACACACACAAACACTCACACACACAAACACACAAGCACACACAAACACACACAAACACACACACAAACACACACACAAACACACACACAAACACACACAAGCACACACAAACACACACACAAAAACACACACACACACAAACACACACACAAACACACACACAAACACACAATCACACACAAACACACACACACAAACACACACACAAGCACACAAACACACACAAACACACACAAACACACACAAACACACACACACACAAACACACACACAAACAAACACACACACACACAAACACACACACAAACACACACACACAATCACACACACACACACAAACACTCACACACACACAAACACACACAAACACACACAAACACACACACACAAACACACACACACACACACAAACACACAAACACTCACACACACAAACACACAAACACACACAAACACACACAAACAGACACACACAAACACACACACACAAGCACACACACAAACACAGAAACACAAACACACAAACCCACACACAAACACACACACACAAGCACACACACACAAACACAATAACACAAACACACAAACACACACACACAAACAAGCACAAACATAAACACACACACATACACACACAGACAAACACACACACGCAAATACACACAAACACACACACACAAACACACACACAAACACACACACAAACATACACACACAAACACAAACACAAAACACAAACACACATACAAACACAAAAACACACAAAAACACACACAAACACACACACACAAACACACACACACACACACAAACACACACACAAACGCACACACAAACACACACACAAGCACACACACAAATACACACACAAACACACAAACACACACACAAACACACACACAAACACACACACACACACACACACACACGCAAACAGACACAAACACACACACACAAACACGCACACAAACACAAGCACGCACACAAACACGCACACAAACACACACAAACACACACAAACACACACACAAACACACACAAACACACACACGCAAACACACAAACACACACACACAAACACACACACACAAACACACACAAACACACACACAAACACACACAAACACACACAAACACACACAAACACACACAAACACACACACAAACACATACACACAAACACACACACAAACACACACACACAAACACTCACACACACAAACACACACAAACAAACACACAAACACACACACACACAAACACACACACACACACAAACACACACAGACACACACACAAACACACACAAACACACAAATACACACACAAACACACACACACAAAAACACACACACGCAAACACACACAAACACACACACCAACACACACAAACACTCACACACAAACACACACATAAACACACACACAAACACACACAAACACACACACACACACACAAACACACACACAAACACACACACACACAAACACACACACACAAACACACACAGACACACACAAACACACACAAACACACAAATACACACACAAACACACACACACACAAACACACACACGCAAACACACACAAACACACACACCAACACACACACACAAACACTCACACACAAACACACACACAAACACACACACAAACACACACAAACACACACAAAAACACACACAAACACACACACACAAACACACACACACACAAACACACACACACACAAACACACACACACAAACACACACAAACACACACACAGACACACACAAACACACACACAAACACACACACAGACACACACAAACACACACACAAATACACACACACAAACACACACAAACACACACCCAAACACACACACAAACACACACACAAACACACACACATACACAAACACACACAGTTACAAACACACACACAAACACACAAACACATACAAACACAATCACACAAACACACACAAACACACACAAACACACAAACACACACACAAACACACATACACAAACACACACACACAAACAAACACACAAACACAAACACACAAACACACACACACACAAACACACACACAAACACACACAAACACAATCACACAAACACACACACAAACACACACAAACACACACACACAAACACACACACACAAACACACACACACAAACACACACAAACACACACACACAAACACACATACACAAACACACACACTTACAAACACACACACAAACACACACACACAAACACACACACAAACACACACAAACACAAACACACAAACACACAAACACACACACAAACACACATACACAAACACACACACTTACAAACACACACACAAACAAACACACAAACACAAACACACAAACACACACACACAAACACACACACAAACACACACAAACACAAACACACAAACACACACACAAACGCACACAAACACACACAAACACACACAAACACACACAAACACACACACAAACACACACAAACACACACACACATACACACACACACACAAACACACACACACACAAACACACAAACACACATACACACACACACAAACACAAACACACAAATACAAACACAAACACACACACACACAAACACACACACACAAACACACACACAAACACACACACAAGCACACAAACACACACAAACACACACACAAACACACACACAAACACACACAAACACACACAAACACACACACACACACACAAACACACACACAAACACACAAACACACACAAACACACACAAACACACACACAAACACACACAAACACACACACACAAACACACACACAAACACGCACACACATAAACACACACACAAACACACACAAACACACACACACACACACACACAAACACACACACAAACACTCACACACACGAACACACACAAACACACACAAACACACACACACAAACACAGACACACACAAACACACACACAAACACACAAACACACACACACACACACACAAACTCACACACACAAACACACACACAAACACACACAAACACAAACACACAAACACACACACAAACACACAAACACGCACACAAACACAAGCACGCACACAAACACGCACACAAACACACACAAACACACACAAACACACACACAAACACACACACAAACACACACACGCAAATACACTAACACACACACAAACACACACAAACACACACAAACACCCACACAAACACACACACAAACACATACACACAAACACACAAACAAACACACACAAACACACACAAACACACACAAACACACACACAAACACACACACGCAAATACACACACAAACACACAAACACAAACACACACACAAACACTCACACACACAAACACACAAGCACACACAAACACACACAAACACACACAAACACACACACAAACACACACACAAACACACACAAGCACACACAAACACACACACAAAAACACACACACACACAAACACACACACAAACACACACACAAACACACACACAAACACACAATCACACACAAACACACACACACAAACACACACACAAGCACACAAACACACACAAACACACACAAACACACACAAACACACACACACACAAACACACACACAAACAAACACACACACACACAAACACACACACAAACACACACACACAATCACACACACACACAAACACTCACACACACACAAACACACACAAACACACACAAACACACACACACAAACACACACACACACACAAACACACAAACACTCACACACACAAACACACAAACACACACAAACACACACAAACAGACACACACAAACACACACACACAAGCACACACACAAACACAGAAACACAAACACACAAACCCACACACAAACACACACACACAAGCACACACACACAAACACAATAACACAAACACACAAACACACA
>NC_091286.1:311081308-311083808 GCF_032444005.1 Ranitomeya imitator
ACACACACACACAAACACTCACACAAAAACACACACAAACACACACACAAACACACACACAAACATGCACACAAACACACACAAACACACACACAAACACACACACACAAACACACACACACAAACACACACAAACACACACACACAGAAACACACACACACAAACAAACACACACACAAACACAAAAACACACACAAACACACAAACACACAAACACACACACAAACACACACACACACACACACAAAAACACACACACAAACACACAAACACACACACAAACACACACACAAACACACACACAAACACACAAACACACACACTAAAACACACACACAAACACACACACACAAACACACACACAAGCACACACAAACACACACAAACACACAAACACAAACACACACACACACAAACACACACAAGCACGCACACACACACAAACACACACACACAAACACACACACGCAAAGACGCACAAACACACGCACAAACACACACAAACACACACACACAAACACACACAAACACACACACAAACACGCACACACACACAAACACACACACACACAAACACACACAAACACACACACAAACACACAAACCCACACACACAAACACAGACACACACAAACACACACACAAACACACACACACAAACACACAAACACACACACACAAACTCACACACACAAACACACACAAACACAAACACACAAACACACACACAAACACACAAACAGACACACAAACACACACAAACACACACACACACACACAAACACACACAAACACACACACAAACACACACAAACACACACACAAACACACACACAAACACACAAACACGCACACAAACACAAGCACGCACACAAACACGCACACAAACACACACAAACACACACAAACACACACAAACACATACACACAAACACACACACAAACACACACACACACACACAAACACACACACACACAAACACACACACCATCACACACACACAAACACACACACAAACACTCACACACACAAACACACACACAAACACACAAACACACACAAACACACACACACAAACACACACACAAACGCTCACACACAAACACACACAAACACACACACACACAAACACACACACACAAACACACACACAAACACACACAAGCACACACAAACACACACACAAAAACACACACACACACACACACAAACACACACACAAACACACACACACACACAAACACACAATCACACACAAACACACACACACAAACACACACACAATCACACACAAACACACACACAAACACACACACACAAACACACACACACAAACACACACACAATCACACACACACAAACACTCACACACACACAAACACACACAAACACACACAAACACACACACAAACACACACACACAAACACACACAAACACTCACACACACAAACACACACAAACAGACACACACAAACACACACACACAAGCACACACACAAACACAGAAACACAAACACACAAACCCACACACAAACACACACACACAAGCACACACACACAAACACAATAACACAAACACACAAACGCACACACACAAACAAACACAAACATAAACACACACACAAACACACACAGATAAACACACACACGCAAATACACACAAACACACACACAAACACACACACAAACACACACACAAACATACACACACAAACACAAACACACAAACACACATACAAACACAAACACACACACAAAAACACACACAAACACACACACAAACACACACACAAACACACACACAAACACACACACAAACGCACACACAAACACACACACAAGCACACAAACAAATACACACACACAAACACACAAACACACACACAAACACACACACAAACACACACACACAAACACACACACGCAAACAGACACAAACACACACACACAAACACACAAACACGCACACAAACACAAGCACGCACACAAACACACACACAAACACACACAAACACACACAAACACACACACAAACACACACACAAACACATACACACAAACACACACACAAACACACACACACACACAAACACACACACACACACAAACACACACAAACACACACAAACACACACACAAACACACACACAAACACTCACAAACACAAACACACACACAAACACACACAAACACACACAAACACACACAAACAAACACACACACAAACGCTCACACACACAAACACACACAAACACACACACACAAACACACACACAAACACACACAAACACACACAAGCACACACAAACACACACACAAAAACACACACACACACAAACACACACACAAACACACACACAAACACACACACAAACACACAATCACACACAAACACACACACACAAACACACACACAAGCACACAAACACACACAAACACACACAAACACACACACAAACACACACACAAACACACAAACACACACACAAACACACAC
>NC_091286.1:311108808-311111308 GCF_032444005.1 Ranitomeya imitator
ACACACACACACAAACACACAAACACACACAAACACACACACAAACACACACAAAAACACACACAAACACACACACAAGCACACACAAACAAACACACACACAAACACACACACACCAACACACACAAACACACACAGACACGAACACACACAAACACACAAACACACACAAACACACACACACAAACACACACACAACCACACACACACAAACACACACACACAAACACACACACACACAAACACACACACAAAAACACACACACAAACACACACACAAACACACAAGCACACACACACAAACACACACAAACACACACACAAACACACACAAACACACACAAACAAACACACACACAAACACACACACACACACAAACACACACAAACACACACACAAACACACACACAAACACACACACACAAACACACACAAACACACACACACAAACACACACACATGCGCACAAATGCACAAACACACACACACAAACACACACACAAACACACACACAAACACACACACAAACACACACAAACACACACACACAAACACACACACACACACAAACACACACACACACAAACACACACACAAACACACACACAAACACACACACACAAACACACACACACACACACACAAACACTCATACAAACAAACACACACACAAACATACACAAACACACACACAAACACACACAAACACAAACACAAACACACACAAACACACACACAAACACACACAAACACACACAAACACACACACAAACACACACACAAACACACAAACACACACAAACACACGCACAAAAACACACAGACACACACAAACACACACACAAATACACATACAAACACACACAAACACACACAAACACACACAAACACACACACAAACAGACACAAACACACACACAAACACACACACAAACACACACACAAACACACACACACACACAAACACACACACAAACACACATAAAAACACACATACACAAACACACACACACACAAACACACACACAAACACACACACTTACAAACACACAAACACACACACACAAACACACACACAAACTCACACACACAAACACACACACCAACACACACAAACACACACAAACACACACACAAACACACACACAAACACACACACACACAAACACACACACACACACACACACACAAACACACAAGCACACACACAAACACACACAAACACACACACAAACACACACAAACACACACAAACAAACACACACACAAACACACACACACACAAACACACAAACACACACAAACACACACACAAACACACACAAACACACACACAAACACACACAAACAAACACACACACACAAACACACACACCAACACACACAAACACACACAAACACAAACACACACAAACACACAAACACACACAAACACACACACACAAACACACACAAACACACACACACAAACACACACACACAAACACACACACACACACAAACACACACACACAAACACACACACACAAACACACAAACACACACAAACACACAAACACACACAAACACACACACACACACAAACACACACAAACACACACACACAAACACACACAAACACACACACAAACACACACAAACAAACACACACAAAAACACACACACACAAACACACAAACACACACACAAACACACAAACACACACAAACACACACAAACACAAACACACACACACAAACACACACAAACACAAACACACAAACACACACACAAACACACAAACACAAACACACACAAACACACACACACAAACACACACACACACACACACACAAACACACACATACAAACTCACACACACACAAACACACACACAAACAAACACACACATACACACACACAAACACACACACAAACAAACAAACACACACAAACACACGCACAAAAACACACACACACAGACACACACAAACACACACACAAATACACACACAAATACACACACAAACACACACACAAACACACACACACACAAACACACACAAACACACACACACAAACACACACAAACACACACACAAACACACACACACACACACAAACACACACACAAACACACACACAAACACACACACAAACACACACACCAACACACACAAACACACACAGACACGAACACACACAAACACACAAACACACACAAACACACACACACAAACACACACAAACACACACACAAACACACACACACAAACACACACACAAACACACACACAAACACACACACACACAAACACACACACCAACACACACAAACACACACAGACACGAACACACACAAACACACAAACACACACAAACACAAACACACACACACAAACACACATACAAACAAACACACACACAAACATACACAAACACACACACAAACACACACAAACACAAACACAAACACACACAAACACACACACAAACACACACAAACACACACAAACACAC
>NC_091286.1:311241308-311243808 GCF_032444005.1 Ranitomeya imitator
ACACACACACACACACACAAACACACACAAATACACACACAAACACACACACAAACACACACACACAAACACACACAAACACACACACACAAACACACACAAACACACACACAAACACACACACACACACAAACACACACACAAACACACACACAAACACACACACACACAAACACACACACCAACACACACAAACACACACAGACACGAACACACACAAACACACAAACACACACAAACACACACACACAAACACACACAAACACACACACAAACACACACACACACAAACACACACACAAACACACACACAAACACACACACACACAAACACACACACCAACACACACAAACACACACAGACACGAACACACACAAACACACAAACACACACAAACACAAACACACACACACAAACACACACAAACACAAACACACAAACACACACACAAACACACAAACACAAACACACACAAACACACACACACAAACACACACACACAAACACACACATACAAACTCACACACACACAAACACACACACCAACACACACAAACACACACACACAAACACACACACAAACACACACACACACAAACACACACACACACACACAAACACACACACACAGACACACACACACAAACACACAAGCACACACACAAACACACACAAACACACACAAACACACACAAACAAACACACACACAAACACACACACACAAACACACAAACACACACAAACACACACACAAACACACACAAAAACACACACAAACACACACACAAACACACACAAACAAACACACACACAAACACACACACCAACACACACAAACACACACAGACACGAACACACACAAACACACAAACACACACAAACACACACACACAAACACACACACAACCACACACACACAAACACACACACACAAACACACACACACACAAACACACACACAAAAACACACACACAAACACACACACAAACACACAAGCACACACACACAAACACACACAAACACACACACAAACACACATAAACACACACAAACAAACACACACACAAACACACACACACACAAACACACACAAACACACACACAAACACACACACAAACACACACACACACAAACACACACAAACACACACACAAACACACACACATGCGCACAAATGCACAAACACACACACACAAACACACACACAAACACACACACAAACACACACACAAACACACACAAACACACACACACAAACACACACACACACAAACACACACACACAAACACACACACAAACACACACAAACACACACACACAAACACACACACACACACACAAACACTCATACAAACAAACACACACACAAACATACACAAACACACACACAAACACACACAAACACACACACAAACACACACAAACACACACACAAACACACACAAACACACACAAACACACACAAACACACACACAAACACACACACAAACACACAAACACACACAAACACACGCACAAAAACACACAGACACACACAAACACACACACAAATACACATACAAACACACACAAACACACACAAACACACACAAACACACACACAAACACACACAAACACACACACAAACACACACACAAACACACACACAAACACACACACACACAAACACACACACAAACACACATAAAAACACACATACACAAACACACACACACAAACACACACACAAACACACACACTTACAAACACACAAACACACACACACAAACACACACACAAACTCACACACACAAACACACACACCAACACACACAAACACACACAAACACACACACAAACACACACACAAACACACACACACACAAACACACACACACACACACACACAAACACACAAGCACACACACAAACACACACAAACACACACACAAACACACACAAACACACACAAACAAACACACACACAAACACACACACACACAAACACACAAACACACACAAACACACACAAACACACACACACACAAACACACACAAATACACACACAAACACACACACACAAACACACACACACAAACACACAAACACACACACAAACACACACAAACACACACACAAACACACAAACACACACACAAACACACACACAAACACACACACACACAAATAAAAAAACACACACACACAAACACACACAAACACAAATACACAAACACACACACAAACACACAAACACAAACACACACAAACACACACACACACACACAAACACACACACACACAAACACACATACAAACTCACACACACAAACACACACACCAACACACACAAACACACACAAACACACACACAAACACACACACAAACACACACACACACAAACACACACACACACAAACACACAGACACACACACACAAACACACAAGCACACACACAAACACACACAAACACACACACAAACACACACAAACAAACACACACACAAACAC
>NC_091286.1:311328808-311331308 GCF_032444005.1 Ranitomeya imitator
ACACACACACACACAAACACACACACAACCACACACACACAAACACACACACACAAACACACACACACAAACACACACACAAAAACACACACACAAACACACACACAAACACACAAGCACACACACACAAACACACACAAACACACACACAAACACACACAAACACACACAAACAAACACACACACAAACACACACACACAAACACACACAAACACACACACAAACACACACACACACAAACACTCATACACACAAACACACACACATACACAAACACACACAGAAACACACACAAACACACACACAAACACACACACAAACACACACAAACACACACAAACACACACACACACACAAACACACACACAAACACACACACACAAACAAACAAACACACACAAACACACGCACAAAAACACACACACACAGACACACACAAACACACACACAAATACACACACAAACACACACAAACACACACAAACACACACACACAAACACACACAAATACACACACAAACACACACACAAACACACACACACACACAAACACACACAAACACACACACACAAACACACACAAACACACACACAAACACACACACACAAACACACACACAAACACACACAAACACACACACACACACACAAACACAAACACACACACACACAAACACACACAAACACAAACACACAAACACACACACACAAACACACAAACACACACAAACACACACACACACAAACACACACACACACACACAAACACACATACAAACTCACACACACAAACACACACACCAACACACACAAACACACACAAACACACACACACAAACACACAAACACACACACACAAACACACACACAAACACACAGACACACACACAAACACACAAGCACACACACAAACACACACAAACACACACACAAACACACACAAACAAACACACACACAAACACACACACACAAACACACAAACACACACAAACACACACACAAACACACACAAAAACACACACAAACACACACACAAACACACACAAACAAACACACACACAAACACACACACCAACACACACAAACACACACAAACACGAACACACACAAACACACAAACACACACAAACACACACACACAAACACACACACAACCACACACACACAAACACACACACAAACACACACACACACAAACACACACACAAAAACACACACACAAACACACACACAAACACACAAGCACACACACACAAACACACACAAACACACACAAACACACACAAACACACACAAACAAACACACACACAAACACACACACAAACAAACACACACATACACACACACAAACACACACACAAACAAACAAACACACACAAACACACGCACAAAAACACACACACACAGACACACACAAACACACACACAAATACACACACAAACACACACAAACACACACAAACACACACAAACACACACACAAACACACACAAATACACACACAAACACACACACAAACACACACACACAAACACACACAAACACACACACACAAACACACACAAACACACACACAAACACACACACACACAAACACACACACAAACACACACACAAACACACACACACACAAACACAAACACACACACACAAACACACACAAACACAAACACACAAACACACACACAAACACACAAACACAAACACACACAAACAGACACACACACAAACACACACACACACACAAACACACACATACAAACTCACACACACACAAACACACACACCAACACACACAAACACACACAAACACACACACACAAACACACACACAAACACACACACACAAACACACACACACACAAACACACACACACAGACACACACACACAAACACACGAGCACACACACAAACACACACAAACACACACACAAACACACACAAACAAACACACACACAAACACACACACACAAACACACAAACACACACAAACACACACACAAACACACACAAAAACACACACAAACACACACACAAACACACACAAACAAACACACACAAACACACACACCAACACACACAAACACACACAAACACGAACACACACAAACACACAAACACACACAAACACACACACACAAACACACACACAACCACACACACACAAACACACACACACAAACACACACACACAAACACACACACAAAAACACACACACAAACACACACACAAACACACAAGCACACACACACAAACACACACAAACACACACACAAACACACACAAACACACACAAACAAACACACACACAAACACACACACACAAACACACACAAACACACACACAAACACACACACAAACACACACACACACAAACACACAAACACAAACACACACAAACACACACAAACACACACACAAACACACACAAAAAAACACACACACACAAACACACACACCAACACACACAAACACAAACACACACAAACACAC
>NC_091286.1:311443808-311461308 GCF_032444005.1 Ranitomeya imitator
AGCTGACGGTGCTGGAACCAGGTGGTGGACCCCAAGGCCCACAGGAGAGGAGAGAACAGCTAGGCCGCGAGGCAGCCGCAGTTACCGAACCCCAACAGTCCTACAGGGGGAGCTGGGCCTACTGGCACTACAGAACCAGCCTTGACTACCAGTTCACGCAGCCCACATAGGAAGCTCCTAAACTGGAGGCACCCTGGAGTTGGCTAACTCGACCGCCCCACGACGGGGCAAGCATAGGCGTCTCAGTGAAGTTGACACAACCCGGAAACAGCTGACGGTGCTGAAACCAGGCTTGGCACGAGGGAGTACCTGTGACAAGAACACTGCCGAGAACCAGCTGGCGGTGCTGGAACCCGGATGCGTTGCCCCAGTGTGCAAGAGCCAATGGCACGACCGAGGACCAGCTGACGGTGCTGGAACCCGGTTGCTAAGCTGTAGGTGCCCGCGCTTAAAAGCACTACCAAGGACCGCCTGGCGTTGGCGGAACACGGATACCCAGGAGGAGGCACCTAAGCCAAAGGCTCGGCCCGGAACCAGCTGACGGTGCTGGAACCAGGTGGTGGACCCCAAGGCCCACAGGAGAGGAGAGAACAGCTAGGCCGCGAGGCAGCCGCAGTTACCGAACCCCAACAGTCCTACAGGGGGAGCTGGGCCTACTGGCACTACAGAACCAGCCTTGACTACCAGTTCACGCAGCCCACATAGGAAGCTCCTAAACTGGAGGCACCCTGGAGTTGGCTAACTCGACCGCCCCACGACGGGGCAAGCATAGGCGTCTCAGTGAAGTTGACACAACCCGGAAACAGCTGACGGTGCTGAAACCAGGCTTGGCACGAGGGAGTACCTGTGACAAGAACACTGCCGAGAACCAGCTGGCGGTGCTGGAACCCGGATGCGTTGCCCCAGTGTGCAAGAGCCAATGGCACGACCGAGGACCAGCTGACGGTGCTGGAACCCGGTTACTAAGCTGTAGGTGCCCGCGCTTAAAAGCACTACCAAGGACCGCCTGGCGTTGGCGGAACTCGGATACCCAGGAGGAGGCACCTAAGCCAAAGGCTCGGCCCGGAACCAGCTGACGGTGCTGGAACCAGGTGGTGGACCCCAAGGCCCACAGGAGAGGAGAGAACAGCTAGGCCGCGAGGCAGCCGCAGTTACCGAACCCCAACAGTCCTACAGGGGGAGCTGGGCCTACTGGCACTACAGAACCAGCCTTGACTACCAGTTCACGCAGCCCACATAGGAAGCTCCTAAACTGGAGGCACCCTGGAGTTGGCTAACTCGACCGCCCCACGACGGGGCAAGCATAGGCGTCTCAGTGAAGTTGACACAACCCGGAAACAGCTGACGGTGCTGAAACCAGGCTTGGCACGAGGGAGTACCTGTGACAAGAACACTGCCGAGAACCAGCTGGCGGTGCTGGAACCCGGATGCGTTGCCCCAGTGTGCAAGAGCCAATGGCACGACCGAGGACCAGCTGACGGTGCTGGAACCCGGTTGCTAAGCTGTAGGTGCCCGCGCTTAAAAGCACTACCAAGGACCGCCTGGCGTTGGCGGAACACGGATACCCAGGAGGAGGCACCTAAGCCAAAGGCTCGGCCCGGAACCAGCTGACGGTGCTGGAACCAGGTGGTGGACCCCAAGGCCCACAGGAGAGGAGAGAACAGCTAGGCCGCGAGGCAGCCGCAGTTACCGAACCCCAACAGTCCTACAGGGGGAGCTGGGCCTACTGGCACTACAGAACCAGCCTTGACTACCAGTTCACGCAGCCCACATAGGAAGCTCCTAAACTGGAGGCACCCTGGAGTTGGCTAACTCGACCGCCCCACGACGGGGCAAGCATAGGCGTCTCAGTGAAGTTGACACAACCCGGAAACAGCTGACGGTGCTGAAACCAGGCTTGGCACGAGGGAGTACCTGTGACAAGAACACTGCCGAGAACCAGCTGGCGGTGCTGGAACCCGGATGCGTTGCCCCAGTGTGCAAGAGCCAATGGCACGACCGAGGACCAGCTGACGGTGCTGGAACCCGGTTGCTAAGCTGTAGGTGCCCGCGCTTAAAAGCACTACCAAGGACCGCCTGGCGTTGGCGGAACACGGATACCCAGGAGGAGGCACCTAAGCCACAGGCTCGGCCCGGAACCAGCTGACGGTGCTGGAACCAGGTGGTGGACCCCAAGGCCCACAGGAGAGGAGAGAACAGCTAGGCCGCGAGGCAGCCGCAGTTACCGAACCCCAACAGTCCTACAGGGGGAGCTGGGCCTACTGGCACTACAGAACCAGCCTTGACTACCAGTTCACGCAGCCCACATAGGAAGCTCCTAAACTGGAGGCACCCTGGAGTTGGCTAACTCGACCGCCCCACGACGGGGCAAGCATAGGCGTCTCAGTGAAGTTGACACAACCCGGAAACAGCTGACGGTGCTGAAACCAGGCTTGGCACGAGGGAGTACCTGTGACAAGAACACTGCCGAGAACCAGCTGGCGGTGCTGGAACCCGGATGCGTTGCCCCAGTGTGCAAGAGCCAATGGCACGACCGAGGACCAGCTGACGGTGCTGGAACCCGGTTACTAAGCTGTAGGTGCCCGCGCTTAAAAGCACTACCAAGGACCGCCTGGCGTTGGCGGAACTCGGATACCCAGGAGGAGGCACCTAAGCCAAAGGCTCGGCCCGGAACCAGCTGACGGTGCTGGAACCAGGTGGTGGACCCCAAGGCCCACAGGAGAGGAGAGAACAGCTAGGCCGCGAGGCAGCCGCAGTTACCGAACCCCAACAGTCCTACAGGGGGAGCTGGGCCTACTGGCACTACAGAACCAGCCTTGACTACCAGTTCACGCAGCCCACATAGGAAGCTCCTAAACTGGAGGCACCCTGGAGTTGGCTAACTCGACCGCCCCACGACGGGGCAAGCATAGGCGTCTCAGTGAAGTTGACACAACCCGGAAACAGCTGACGGTGCTGAAACCAGGCTTGGCACGAGGGAGTACCTGTGACAAGAACACTGCCGAGAACCAGCTGGCGGTGCTGGAACCCGGATGCGTTGCCCCAGTGTGCAAGAGCCAATGGCACGACCGAGGACCAGCTGACGGTGCTGGAACCCGGTTGCTAAGCTGTAGGTGCCCGCGCTTAAAAGCACTACCAAGGACCGCCTGGCGTTGGCGGAACACGGATACCCAGGAGGAGGCACCTAAGCCAAAGGCTCGGCCCGGAACCAGCTGACGGTGCTGGAACCAGGTGGTGGACCCCAAGGCCCACAGGAGAGGAGAGAACAGCTAGGCCGCGAGGCAGCCGCAGTTACCGAACCCCAACAGTCCTACAGGGGGAGCTGGGCCTACTGGCACTACAGAACCAGCCTTGACTACCAGTTCACGCAGCCCACATAGGAAGCTCCTAAACTGGAGGCACCCTGGAGTTGGCTAACTCGACCGCCCCACGACGGGGCAAGCATAGGCGTCTCAGTGAAGTTGACACAACCCGGAAACAGCTGACGGTGCTGAAACCAGGCTTGGCACGAGGGAGTACCTGTGACAAGAACACTGCCGAGAACCAGCTGGCGGTGCTGGAACCCGGATGCGTTGCCCCAGTGTGCAAGAGCCAATGGCACGACCGAGGACCAGCTGACGGTGCTGGAACCCGGTTGCTAAGCTGTAGGTGCCCGCGCTTAAAAGCACTACCAAGGACCGCCTGGCGTTGGCGGAACTCGGATACCCAGGAGGAGGCACCTAAGCCAAAGGCTCGGCCCGGAACCAGCTGACGGTGCTGGAACCAGGTGGTGGACCCCAAGGCCCACAGGAGAGGAGAGAACAGCTAGGCCGCGAGGCAGCCGCAGTTACCGAACCCCAACAGTCCTACAGGGGGAGCTGGGCCTACTGGCACTACAGAACCAGCCTTGACTACCAGTTCACGCAGCCCACATAGGAAGCTCCTAAACTGGAGGCACCCTGGAGTTGGCTAACTCGACCGCCCCACGACGGGGCAAGCATAGGCGTCTCAGTGAAGTTGACACAACCCGGAAACAGCTGACGGTGCTGAAACCAGGCTTGGCACGAGGGAGTACCTGTGACAAGAACACTGCCGAGAACCAGCTGGCGGTGCTGGAACCCGGATGCGTTGCCCCAGTGTGCAAGAGCCAATGGCACGACCGAGGACCAGCTGACGGTGCTGGAACCCGGTTACTAAGCTGTAGGTGCCCGCGCTTAAAAGCACTACCAAGGACCGCCTGGCGTTGGCGGAACTCGGATACCCAGGAGGAGGCACCTAAGCCAAAGGCTCGGCCCGGAACCAGCTGACGGTGCTGGAACCAGGTGGTGGACCCCAAGGCCCACAGGAGAGGAGAGAACAGCTAGGCCGCGAGGCAGCCGCAGTTACCGAACCCCAACAGTCCTACAGGGGGAGCTGGGCCTACTGGCACTACAGAACCAGCCTTGACTACCAGTTCACGCAGCCCACATAGGAAGCTCCTAAACTGGAGGCACCCTGGAGTTGGCTAACTCGACCGCCCCACGACGGGGCAAGCATAGGCGTCTCAGTGAAGTTGACACAACCCGGAAACAGCTGACGGTGCTGAAACCAGGCTTGGCACGAGGGAGTACCTGTGACAAGAACACTGCCGAGAACCAGCTGGCGGTGCTGGAACCCGGATGCGTTGCCTTGCCTATTAAAGATTGTCTTCCTAGAGCCCCAACTAGCGGTGTTGGAGCAAAGGGTAAGCAGGGGGAGATGAGTGTAGGCCGAAGCCTGCACTGGAGGCAGCTTTGTGTCTGCGTTGCGTTTGCAGGACACTTTGCCGGCTACACACTGGGGGAACAGCTGGAGTTGCTGAACCCCACTAACACAATGGCGTGTGTTTTTATCTGTGCAGCTAGCACTTGCGGGCAAAAACTAGCGATGTTAGAGCCCGTGTTGAAGCAGGAGGAGGAGGAGAGGAGCAGAGTGTAGGCCGAAGCCTAGTTGAACCAATTTCAAAGGAAACCTTTAACCCCCCCCTCAGGTGTTACAAAGTACAAGAGACACACCTTGTGCAGTATTAATGCTGCACAAGTGAAAGGTTGCTCTATTAATTTGTCTACTTGCACACGCTGAATGAAAGACATACACAATTTACCCCATTCTACAGTCAAACTGTAGTGGATGCGTGACTTGGTTTTTTGATGAGACGCAGCACAGGTGTCCAAAATAACGCCTTGGTGCTTGGCGCAGCTTCCTGAGCGTTGTTATTTGCTGTACAGGAGTCTGCGCTCTTGTGTTATCCCTTGGCAATGCCCTGTTAGCGCTGCCCATCTTATGACCTCATTTCATGTTGGCCGGTGCGGTTAACGATGGCCATAAATCCCAGACCCACAGTGTCTTTTCATAAAGCCACACTGCGGTGCTGGGATTCGTGGCCTTGAGCAGTAAATATTTTGGCCGCTCACACACGTCCTTACACCTGCTTCAGACTGGGCGGCCTCTGCTGATCCCTTCTCGCATGCCGCGGCCATGAGGCTGCACAGTCTGAAGAAGGCGGAAGGAGATGAGTTAAGACAGGCGAAGATATGCACTGCTCGTGCCCATCAATCACACCCTCGCAGTCAAAATAATTAAGACAACGAGGAGCATTTTATTCAGGCAGGGCGGACGAACAGGCGCAAGTAGCCAACCAATGATGTCAGAAGACGGGAAGCGCTACCAAGGGGGGTGCTGCGTATCATTAGAAAGGAAATTCACACCTCAGGGACAGTGGAATGGTCTCAAAGAGACACATTTTGTACGTGTTGAGTTCCACGTGGGCAAGGAGAAAACATCAGCCACCTTGTACAAATGCAGCAGTACTGCTGTACAAGGTGGCTGTTATACATAGAAACACCTGGGGGTGGGGGCCAGGCTCCCTTCAATTTCAGTTCATGTGCCTGCGTGGCGTTTGCAGGTCACGTTGCAAGCTGCACAGCAGGGGAACAGCAGGCGGTGCTGAACCCCACTAACACATTGGCTGGTGTTTTTCTCTGTGCAGCTAGCATGTCCGGGCAGAAACTGGCGTTGTTTGAGCCCAGGGTCAGCAGGAGGAGGAGAGGAGCAAAGTGTAGGCCGAAGCCTGCACTGGTGGCAGCTTTTGTTCTGTTGTGCCAGCGTGGCTTGTGCTGGACACGTTGCCGACTACACAGCAGGGGAACAGCTGGCGGTGCTGAACCCCACTAACACATTGGCTGGTGTTTTTCTCTGTGCAGCTAGCATTTCCGGGCAAAAACTAGCGGTGTTTGAGCCCAGGGTCAGCAGGAGGAGTAGAGGAGCAGAGTGTAGGCCGAAGCCTAGTTGAACCAATTTCAAAGGTTACCTTTAACCCCCCCCTCAGGTGTTGCAAGGTACAAGAGCCACACCTTGAACAGCATTAATGATGCACAAGTCAAAGGTTGCTCTATTTAATTTTGCTCCTTGCACACGCTGAATTAAACACGTACACTATTTAGCCCATTATACTGTCAAACAGTAGTGGAGGCGTGACTACTAGTCTTTTTATGGAGACGCAGCACAGGTGTACAAATTTACACCTAGGTGCTGTGCGCAGATTCCTTACCGTTGTTATTTGCAGTACAGGAAACTGCGCTCTTGTGTTATCCCTTGGCAATACCCTGTTAGTGCAGGCCGTCTCATGACCTCATTTCATGTTGGCCGGTGCGGTTAACGATGGCCATAAATCCCAGACCCACAGTGGCTTTTCCTAAAGTCACACTGCGGTGCTGGGATTCGTGGCCTTGTGCAGTAAATATGTTCGCCGCTCACACATGTCCTTACACCTGCTTCAGACTGGGCGGCCTCAGCTGATCCCTTATCGCATGCCGCGGCCATGAGGCCGCACAGTCAGAAGAAGGCGGAAGGAGGGGAGTGAAAACAGGGGAACATATGCACTGCTCGTGCCCATCAATCACACCCTCGCAGTCAAAATATATGAGACAACGGGGGGCGTTGTGTCGGGCAGGGGGGACGCACAGGCACAGCCAGCCAACCAATGAAGTCAGGAGACGGGCAGCGCTAACAATGGGGGTGCTGCGTGTCATTAAAAAGGAAAGTCACACCTCAGGGACATTGTAATGGTCTGTAATGAGACACATTTTGTACTTGTTGAGTTCCACGTGTGCAAGGAGAAAAAGTCAGCCACCTTGTACAAATGCAGCAGTACTGCTGTACAAGGTGGCTGTTATACATAGAAACACCTGGGGGGGTGGGGGGCAGGCTCCCTTCAATTTCAGTTCATGTGCCTGCGTGGCGTTTGCAGGTCACGTTGCAAGCTACACAGCAGGGGAACAGCTGGCGTTGCTGAACCCCACTGACACATTGACTGGTGTTTTTCTCTGTGCAGATTGCATGTCCGGGCAAAAACTAGCGGTGTTAGAGCCCAGGGTCAGCAGGAGGAGGAGGAGAGGAGCAAAGTGTAGGCCGAAGCCTGCACTGGTGGCAGCTTTTGGTCGGTTGTGCCAGCGTGGCTTGTGCTGGACACGATGCCGGCTACACAGCGGGGGAACAGCAGGCGGTGCTGAACCCCACTAACACATTGGCTGGTGTTTTTCTCTGTGCAGCTAGCATGTCCGGGCAGAAACTGGCGTTGTTTGAGCCCAGGGTCAGCAGGAGGAGGAGAGGAGCAAAGTGTAGGCCGAAGCCTGCACTGGTGGCAGCTTTTGTTCTGTTGTGCCAGCGTGGCTTGTGCTGGACACGTTGCCGACTACACAGCAGGGGAACAGCTGGCGGTGCTGAACCCCACTAACACATTGGCTGGTGTTTTTCTCTGTGCAGCTAGCATTTCCGGGCAAAAACTAGCGGTGTTTGAGCCCAGGGTCAGCAGGAGGAGTAGAGGAGCAGAGTGTAGGCCGAAGCCTAGTTGAACCAATTTCAAAGGTTACCTTTAACCCCCCCCTCAGGTGTTGCAAGGTACAAGAGCCACACCTTGTGCAGCATTAATGCTGCACAAGTAAAAGGTTGCTCTATTTGTTTTGCTCCTTGCACACGCTGACTAAAACACGTACACTATTTAGCCCATTATACTGTCAAACAGTTGTGGAGGCGTGACTTGTCTTTTTAACGAGACGCAGCACAGGTGTCAAAATTTGCACCTAGGTACTGGGCGCAGATTCCTGAGCGTTGTTATTTGCTGTACAGGAGTCTGCGCTATTGTGATCCCTTGGCCATGCGCTGTGAGCGCTTCCTGTCTTCTGACCTCATTTCATGTCGGCCGTTGCGGTTAGCGATGGACATGAATCCCAGACCCACAGTGTGTTTTTAAAAAATCACACTGCGGTGCTGGGATTCGTGCCCTGGTGCACTAAATATGTTTGCCGCTCACACATGTCCTTACACCTGCTTCAGACTGGGCGGCCTCATCTGATCCCTTATCGCCTGCCGCGGCCATGAGGACACCCAGTCTGAAGAAGGCGGAAGGAGATGAGTGAACACAGGCAAACATATGCACTGCACATGCCCATCAATCACACCCTCGCTGTCCAAAAAAATAAGACACCGAGGGCCGTTGTTTCGAGCAGGGGAGATGCACAGGCGCAGCCAGCTAACCAATGATGTCAAAAGACGGGCAGCGCTAACAAGGGTGGTGCTGCGTGTCATTACAAAGGAAAGTCACACCTCAGGGACATTGTAATGGTCTCTAATGAGACACATTTTGTACGTGTTGAGTTCCACGTGGGCAAGGAGAAAAAGTCAGCCACCTTGTACAAATGCAGCAGTACTGCTGTACAAGGTGGCTGATATACATAGAAACACCTGTGGGTGGGGGGCAGGCTCCCTTCAATTTCAGTTCATGTGCCTGCGTGGCGTTTGCAGGTCACGTTGCAAGCTACACAGCAGGGGAACAGCTGGCGTTGCTGAACCCCACTGACACATTGACTGGTGTTTTTCTCTGTGCAGATTGCATGTCCGGGCAAAAACTAGCGGTGTTAGAGCCCAGGGTCAGCAGGAGGAGGAGGAGAGGAGCAAAGTGTAGGCCGAAGCCTGCACTGGTGGCAGCTTTTGGTCGGTTGTGCCAGCGTGGCTTGTGCTGGACACGATGCCGGCTACACAGCGGGGGAACAGCAGGCGGTGCTGAACCCCACTAACACATTGGCTGGTGTTTTTCTCTGTGCAGCTAGCATTTCCGGGCAAAAACTAGCGGTGTTTGAGCCCAGGGTCAGCAGGAGGAGTAGAGGAGCAGAGTGTAGGCCGAAGCCTAGTTGAACCAATTTCAAAGGTTACCTTTAACCCCCCCCTCAGGTGTTGCAAGGTACAAGAGCCACACCTTGTGCAGCATTAATGCTGCACAAGTAAAAGGTTGCTCTATTTGTTTTGCTCCTTGCACACGCTGACTAAAACACGTACACTATTTACCCCATTATACTGTCAAACAGTTGTGGAGGCGTGACTTGTCTTTTTAACGAGACGCAGCACAGGTGTCAAAATTTGCACCTAGGTACTGGGCGCAGATTCCTGAGCGTTGTTATTTGCTGTACAGGAGTCTGCGCTATTGTGATCCCTTGGCCATGCGCTGTGAGCGCTTCCTGTCTTCTGACCTCATTTCATGTCGGCCGTTGCGGTTAGCGATGGACATGAATCCCAGACCCACAGTGTGTTTTCAAAAAATCACACTGCGTGGCTGGGATTCGTGGCCTTGTGCAGTAAATAGGTTTGCCGCTTACACATGTCCTTACACCTGCTCCAGACTGGGCGGCCTCAGCTGATCCCTTATCGCCTACCACGGCCAGGAGGCCGCACAGTCTGAAGAAGGCGGAAGGAGATGAGTTAAGACAGGCGAACATATGCACTGCTCGTGCCCATAAACCACACCCTCGCTGACAAAATAAATATGACAACGAGGGGCGTTGTTTCTAGCAGGGCGGATGCACAGGCGCAGCCAGCTAACCATGATGACAAAAGACGGGAAACGCTACCAAGGGGGGTGCTGCGTATCATTACAAAGGAAAGTCACACCTCAGGGACAGTGGAATGGTCTCAATGAGACACATTTTGTACGTGTTGAGTTCCACGTGGGCAAGGAGAAAAAGTCAGCCACCTTGTACAAATGCAGCAGTACTGCTGTACTAGGTGGCTGTTATACATAGAAACACCTGGGGGGGTGGGGCCAGGTTCCCTTTTAATTTCAGTTCCTGTGCCTGCATGGCGTTTGCAGGTCACGTTGCCGGCTACACAGCAGGGGAACAGCTGGCGTTGCTGAACCCCACTAACACATTGGCTGGTGTTTTTCTCTGTGCAGCTAGCACTTCCGGGCAAAAACTAGCGGTGTTTGAGCCCAGGGTCAGCAGGAGGAGGAGAGGAGCAGAGTGTAGGCCGAAGCCTGCACTGGTGGCAGCTTTTGTTCTGTTGTGCCAGCGTGGCTTGTGCTGGACACGTTGCCGACTACACAGCAGGGGAACAGCTGGCGGTGCTGAACCCCACTGACACATCACCTAGTGTTTTTTTCTGTGTAGACAACACTTCCAGGTGGCAACTGACAGTGTTGAAACCCAGGGAATCAAAGAGGAGCAGAGTGTAGGCCGAAGCCTGCAGTGGAGCAAGTTGAAAGGGAACCTTTAACCCCCCCCCCCAGGCATTTGTTGCTGAAAGAGCCATCTTGTACAGCAGTAATACTGCACATGGAAAATGGTGGCTCCGAAAATTATGCTCCTTGCAAACGCTGAAGTACACACTCATATAATGTGTCCCCTCACACCGTCAAACCATCCCGGAAGTGGGACTTTCCTTTGTAATGTGACACAGCACAGCCGTCATTCCAACCCCCTTGGTGCCGGGCACCACCTCCTCAACGTTGTTTGGTTCTGTCACGGAGCCCGCACTGTAATGTTATCCCTTGGCCATGCACAGTTAGCGGTGCCCGTCTTCTGACATCATGTAGGTGTCAGGCTGGCAGTGCCTGTGCGTCCAAGCTGCCCGAGATCCAACCTTGCAGTGTCATCTAATGTAGTCCCACTGCGGGCCAGGGATCCATGGGCATGCGCAGTGCATATCATCGCCTCTCACTCACCTCCTTCCTGCTTCTTCAGACTGTGCGGCGTCACGGCCGTGGCATGCTATTAGGGATCAGCTGACGCCGCCTAGTCTGAAGAAGCGTGAAGAAGGGGAGTGAGAGGCTAGTATATGCACTGCGCATGGCCATGGATACCAGGCCCACTGTGGGATCACATTAGACGACACTGCGAGGTGTGATTTCGGGCAGCGTGGACGCACAGGCGCAGCCAGGACGACAACAAATGATGTCAGAGGACGGGCAGCGCAAACTGTGCATGGCCAAGGGATAACATAACAGCGCAGGGTCCATGACGGAATCAAACAACGCTAAGGAGGCAGCGCACGGTGCCAAGGGGGTAGCAATGACGGCTGTGCTGCGTCACATTACAAAGGAAAGTCCCACCTCCGGGACGGTTGGACGGTGTGAGGGGACACATTACATGAGTGTGTAGTTCAGCGTTTGCAAGGAGCATAATTTCAAGAGCGACCTTTCCCTTGTGCAGTATTAGTGCTGCACATGGTGGCTCTTTCAGTAACAAACGCCTAGGGGGGGGGGGGGGACAGGTCCCCTTACATTTTAGTTGTGCCAGCGTGGCGGTCGCATGACACGTTGCCGGATACACAGCTGGGGATCAGCTGACGTTACTGAACCCCAATAACAGAGGAGCGACTGTTGACTGTGCACACAGCACTTCCAGGCACCAACTGGCGGTGTTAGAGCCCAGGGACAGCAGGAGGAGCAGATTGGAGGTATTGCCGCACACACAGCTGGGGATCAGCTGACGTTACTGAACCCCAATAACAGAGGAGCGACTGTTGACTGTGCACACAGCACTTCCAGGCACCAACTGGCGGTGTTAGAGCCCAGGGACAGCAGGAGGAGCAGATTGGAGGTATTGCCGCACACACAGCTGGGGATCAGCTGACGTTACTGAACCCCAATAACAGAGGAGCGACTGTTGACTGTGCACACAGCACTTCCAGGCACCAACTGGCGGTGTTAGAGCCCAGGGACAGCAGGAGGAGCAGAGGAACAGAGTGTAGGCCGAAGCCTGATTGGAGCAAGTTGAAAGGAAACCTTTAACCCCCCCCCCCCAAGACGTTTGTAGCTGAAAGAGCCATGTTGTGCAGCACTAAGGATGCAAAAGGAAAAGGTTGCTCTTTTAATTATGCTCCTTGCAAACACCGAAGTAAACACTAAAAATGTGTCCCTTTATACCGTTAAACCGTTCCGGAGGTGCGAATTTCCTTCGTAATGGGACACAGCACAGCTGTCATTCCTATCCCCTTGATGCCGTGCGCTGCCTCCTCAGCGTTGTTTTAAGCTGCCACGGAGCCTGCGCTGTTCTGTTAGCCCTTGGCCATGCCCAATTAGCGCTGCCTGTCTTCTGACATAATTTGGTGTCAGGCTGTCAGTGCCTGTGCGTCCACGCTGCTCCAGATCCCACCTCGCAGTCTCATCTAACGTAATCCCACTGCGGGCCTTGGAACCATGGGCATGCACAGTGCATAACCTCGACTCTCACTCCCCTCCTTCCCTCTTCTTCAGACTGTGCGGTGTCACGGCCGTGGCATGCTAGGGATCAGCTGACGGCGCACAGTCTAAAGAAGGCGGAGGGAAATGAGCGAGAGCCCGAGGGGAAGATATGCACTGCGCATGCCCATGGATCCCAGGCCCGCAGTGTGACTCAATCAGAAGACACTGCGAGGCGGGATCTCGGGCACCGCGGCCGCACAGGCGCAGCCAGCCTGACACCAAATTATGTCAGAAGACAGGCAGCGCAAATAGGGCATGCCCAAGGGATAACAGAACAGCGCAGGCTCCGTGACAGCTTAAAACAACGCTGAGGAGGCAGCGCATGGCACCAAGGGGGTAGGAATGACGGCTGTGCTGCGTCACATTACGAAGGAAAGTCCCAGCTCCGGGACGGTATAACGGTATCAGTGAACACATTTTATAAGTGTTAAGTTCTGCGTGTGCAAAGAGCTAAAAAAAAAGAGCTACCTTTTCCTTGTGCAGCATTACTGCTGCACAAGATGGCTCTTTCAGTAACAAACGACGGGGGGGGGGGGGGGGGACAGGTTCCCTTACATTTAGGTTGTTGTGCCAGCGTGGCGGTCGCAGGACACATTGCCGGCTACACAGCTGGGGATCAGCTGACGTTACTGAAACCCAATAACACTGGGTCGTATGTTTTTACTGTGCAGCCTGCACTTCTGAGCCGCAACTGGCGGTGTTGGAGCCCAGGAATAGCAGTTCAGGTGGTAGAAAGATGAACACAGCAGGAGACCTGGATGACACCCAATTACTTAATCAGGCAGAGGAGTGGCAAATTCCTGCGAGATCCAGGCCTGGTTCATTTTCAGGAAAGTAAGCCGGTCAACGTTATCGGAGGATAGTCGCATGCAACGGTCTGTTAGTACACCACCTGCGGCACTAAAGACACGTTCCGATAAGACACTAGCCGCAGGGCAAGCCAGCACCTCCAATGCATACTGGCTTAGCTCTGGCCATGTATCCAGCTTAGAGACCCAAAACTTGAACGGGGAAGAGCCGTCTGGGAGTACAGTAAGAGGGCAAGCCATGTAGTCTGTCACCATCTGACGGAACCGTTGCCTCCTGCTGACTGGAGCCGCCGGTGATGGTGTAGACATTTGGGGCGGGCACACAAAAGTGTGCCAGAGTTGTGCCATACTGGGCTTGCCTTGGGCAGAGGCACTGCTTCTGCTCCCTCTTTGGGCAGAGCCTCCCCCACTGCCTCGACGCACTGAGCTGCTTTGTAAAGCACTAGCAGCACTCCTCTCAGTTGGACAGGAGAAGATGATGGAATTCACCAGTGTGTCGTGGTACTCCCGCAATTTACGCTCCCGGGTCAACGCAGGGATGAGGTTTTGGACGTTGTCCCGGTAGCGAGGATCGAGGAGGGTGAACACCCAATAATCAGGCATGTTGAGAATGTGGTCGATGCGGCGGTCGTTTCTCAGGCACTGCAGCATGAAATCCACTATGTGCTGCAGAGTGCCAACCGGCCCAGAAACGCTGTCCCCTGCTTGAGACATGATCTCTGCCCGCTCGTCATCACCCCACCCTCGCTGTACACACTGACCACTGGACAATTGTGTCGCTCCCTCCTCTGGACGGAGCTCTTCCTCCTCCATTGACTCCTCCTCATCCTCCTCACAAATTGGCCCCTGCGTACCCCTTTGTGAGGAACCACGTGGCGCTGACTCTCCAGAAGCTGATGGAAAAGGTGACTCCTCATCCTCCACCTCTTCCACCACATCATCCCTTAACCCTTGCAAAGTTTGCTGAAGCAGGCAGATAAGGGGGACAGTCATGCTGACTAGTGCATCATCTGCACTTGCCATCCGCGTGGAATAATCAAAAGGACGCAAAACCTGGCAGACGTCCTTCATAGTGGCCCACTCTGTGGTTGTGAAGTCTGATCGGCGCTGACTGCGACTTCTTTGCGCCTGATGCAGCTGGTACTCCATAACTGCTTGCTGCTGCTCACACAACCGCTCCAACATATGTAACGTGGAATTCCACCGGGTAGGTAGGTCACATATGATGCGGTGTTCCGGAAGGCGGAATCGGCGCTGCAGAGCAGCAATGCGGGATCTGGCCAAGCTGGAACGCCGCAAGTGAGCACACTCTAGGCGGACCTTGTGCAGCAGGGCATCAAGATCCGGATAGTCCCTCAGAAAACTCTGCACAACCAAATTGAGCACATGTGCCAGACATGGGATGTGAGTGAGGTTGCCAAGGGCCAAAGCTGCCACCAGATTTCGGCCATTGTCACACACTACCATGCCTGGCTGGAGATTCGCTGGCAGTAACCACACATCGCTCTCCTGCTTTATGGCATTCCAGAGCTCCTGCGCTGTGTGGCTTCGATGCCCCAATGAAACTAGTTTCAAGACGGCCTGCTGACGTTTGGCCACGGCTGTGCTCATGTCGGTCATAGGTAAACGTTCACGGGTCCATGTGGGGGTGGACTGTGACGGATCCTGCAGAGAGGAATCAGAGGAACTGGTGTAAGAGGAGGAGTCGATGCGTACAGACTGGATTCCTGCAATCCTTGGAGTGGGCAGGACACGTCCTGCGCCACTCGCACGATCTGTACCTGGCTCAACAACATTAACCCAATGGGCAGTGAGGGAAACATATCGCCCCTGTCCATGCTGACTGGTCCACGCATCGGTGGTGAGGTGGACCTTGCTACTGACGGCGTTCAGTAGCGCATGTTTTATGTTTGCCTCAACATGCCTGTGCAGGGCAGGGACAGCCTGCCTGCTGAAGTAAAAGCGGCTGGGCACCTTGTACTGTGGGACTGCCAATGCCATCAAGTCACGGAAGCTGTCAGTCTCCACCAGCCTGAACGAGAGCATTTCCAGGGACAACAGTTTGGCAATGCCTGCATTCAGAGCCTGTGCTCGGGGGTGGTTGGCCGAGAATGCCCGCCTTTTCTCCCATGCCTGTACTACCGATGGCTGTAGAGTAGACTGGGAGTGTGAGGATGACTGGGAAGGTGGTGCTGTGGGTGGAATTACACAAGGTCTCTGGGAGGAAGCCAAACCAGCTGTGCGTGAGCTGGAGGAAGAGGCAACACGAGCTGAAGAGGTGGTAGCTGCCGCTGTTGGTTGGCCTACATCTTCAGTGTGTTTCTGTAACTCCACCGCGTGCCTGGTCCGCACATGTTTCCACATATTTGTGGTATTGAGGTTGCTGACATTTTTCCCTCTTTTTACTTTATGATGACACAGCTTGCATTTGACAAAACAAATGTCATCTGCAACTGTGTCAAAAAAGGACCAGGCACTGCAAGTCTTGGGAGCGCCCTTTTTGGCTTTGGAAAGAGACAGGCTCCTAACGGGTGCCAAAGTGGAGGCTACAGGCTCCGCAGTCTTCCCCCTCCCTCTCCCTCTTTGGCCCGTAAGAGGAAGCTCTTCCTCTGAGCTGCTCCCACCACCTTCCTGTTCCTCACGCCACGATGGGTCAAGGACCTCATCATCTCCACGACCCTCTGCCACCAACTGCTCCTCCTGGGTAGTCTCAGCAGCACAGTACGCACGAGAAAGCGGCACCTGAGTTTCATCATCAGATGCGTACTGCGCTGTGGTCACCGGAGGCACTGGCCCACCTGCCTCTTCAGAGTCAGAGAGAAAAAGGTGTTGGGCATCACTGCACACTGCCTCTTCTTCCATTTCTCCAATGCTGCTTGGCTGGCCCCCTGTTTCCAAGCCAAGAGATTCAGAGAACAGAAGTAGAGACGGCTCCTGTCCTGGGCTCTCTGACTGCCTGGCCAATTTGGCAGGTGGTGAAGAGACAGATGGCTGCTCTCCAGTGCTCTGTGCCTGAGAGGATGTGGCACTAACTGAAGTCGATGCCGAGGCGTTAGCTGCCATCCACCCGACAACGGCTTCAATTTGGTCTTCACGCAGCAGCGGTGCACGGCGCTCTCCGACAAAGCTGCGCATGAAGGACTGTTCCCTGCTGAAACTGAGTGACGACGAGTCACCGGCGCCCGCAGCAGGCACAGAATCACCACATCCTCTCCCTGCTCCTCTCCCTGCTCCGCGCCCACGCCCACGTGCCTTACTCCCTGCCCTCTTCATCTTGGTTGACAGATAAAGATAAGCAGAAAAGTACTAAGGCCTTAGTGTGCTTATTCCTGTAATGCTCCTCCTAACAGGTGTAAGAAACACTAATGTTGTAAATTGTGGACTAAACTTTATTATTTTTCAAATGTGGCCTACACAAGTGTAAGTTGTGTTTGGTGAACTTAACCTTTTTTTTGGTGCAGATCGGGCTACAGAGCTAGTTTAAATCACACGGAGACCGTGCAGACAGCCGTAAACGGCGCTGCAAGGCCAAGAAACCCTCCTCTAGGTTATCCTATATAGTGTTTTTCCACTATTTAGCTGGATACAAGTGGAAAGACACTAATAGGAATTTTTTTTTTCAAATTTTAAACTGGCTGCACTATTTGAAAAAAAGGAAATTGTTTTTCAAGGTATGAGGCAGTAACGCACCCTGAGCTGAATCCAACCGGCTATGGCTGCACACAGACTACAGGGCGAGCTGCGCTCACACAGAGACCGTGCAGACAGCCGTAAACGGCGCTGCAAGGCCCCCAAAAAAACCTCTAGGTTATCCTATGTAGTGTTTTTCCACAATTGAGCTGGAGACTGGTGGAAAGACACTAATAGGAATTTTTTTTTTTTTCAAATTTTAAACAGGCTGCACTATTTGAAAAAAAGGAAAATTTTTCTCAAGGTATGAGCCAGTAACGAACCCTGAGCTGAATCCAACCGGCTATGGCTGCACACAGACTACAGGGCGAGCTGGGCTCACACGGAGACCGTGCAGACAGCCGTAAACGGCGCTGCAAGGCCAAAAAACCCTCCTCTAGGTTATCCTATATAGTGTTTTTCCACTATTTAGCTGGATACGAGTGGAAAGACACTAATAGGAATTTTTTTTTTCAAATTTTAAACAGGCTGCACTATTTGAAAAAAAGGA
>NC_091286.1:311736308-311741308 GCF_032444005.1 Ranitomeya imitator
TTGTAGCTGGTGGTGACGAATCACGATACCGCCTCTTCCTCTCACATATTTTCCAATCCGAGCATTGAATTTGCTCCTTGTCCGCTCTATGGCTTTTTTATCTCTTGCTCCGTGCCAGACGGCCCGTGGTGTTATATCCGACCACACCAGGATCATTTTCCTGAATAGACAGTTGCACCTTTCCATATCAGTTGTCACCCATTTGTACAATTCGGCCACCTTTTGTTTGCCAAGGTCATTGCCACACGCGTGTACCACCATTATCACCGGGTGTTCCGCCATCCCTGCTATTCCAACCATCTCTTTGAACACCTGTTTCCACTGGAGGCCTCTGACACCCCTCCATTTAACTTTTATGCCCGGGAGGTAAAGATTTATCCCTCCTGGCCGCCGTTCGGCCCTCTTTTCGGCCCAGTAAACGTAGGAATCTCCTACAACCCAAACTTCAACCCCTGTAAGAGACAACACATGTTAATTAAGCAAGTCGGGTCTAATGTATCTGGCGAAGCATGCGGACTTCCAACGACCCCTTCTCTGCACCTCGGCCTCTGACACTCCTGCCCTAGCAGCTTCCGTGGCTGCCCCAATGCGGAACGAATGTGTTCCGTACTCCTTTGGGTTTGCGCCGTTTTTTTTCCAAGCATAGCTTGAATATCGCCTGGAATTGGTACTTGGTCAGGTGGGACCCGTCTGTATGAGTGAAGAAAAATCTACCAGCGTGTCTTATCTCGGCGAATCTTCTAACCATTTTTAGCGAGCAAGCTGGGCCATCAGTGGAGTTAACCAGGACCCATGTTCCCCTACCGGTGGGATCGCATTTGGATTTTCTAACCCTGATGCGCAGGGCGTCACTGCATATTACTATGTCCTCATTAATTAGGCCGCCTTCCGACGCGTTTTTTGACCGCGGTAGCAATTCACTGATACGCAGTGCTCCGAAAAAGACGGTCGCAAAAGCTGCCGATAAGAGGGCTGCCTCGTATTGCGATGAGCAGACTTACGGGGATAACGCAATCAGGTCCTGCAATAGTCTCAGTGAAATGGGGCGGCGACATTCTTGGCTTGGCTGAAGCCTTTTCCAACCTTTTATGGCTTGTCTTATGCAGAAGGACTTAGTTACGTCTACCCATCCCAATAATTGAAAGAAAAATGCTAGCCCCGATAATTTCCGTTGTGCCGAGGTGCCCGACGCCCCATCTCCTCTCATCCGCATTAGAAAATCAGTCATCACCGCGCTTCGTGCTTGATCGCATTTATCGACTGGCCTACCCCGAATTAGTGAGCACCACTCCTCCCAAGCCTTACCATACACCTGCCAGGTAGCTGGCGAAACGGAGGCCCGGATTAAGGGCATCAATGATTGGCCACTGTATCCCACAGGGACAGTGGACACAGGATACCCAGGGGTTGCGCGTTGGGCTGCTGGATTCTGAAAGCCTGCCAATTGGAAAATAACAATGGGTTAATGATATTCTCGTCAACCTCCGCCACCACGGTGGCTCTACACCAAATATTGTTTTCTAGGCATATCAGTGCGAGCCGTCGCAAGAGAGCGAGTATGGGCAAGGATGAAGACGACATGTGATTTAGACTCCTCGCTGTTTTCACATTTTTAGTTTGGAAACGAATGTTCATGTTCCTCAACAGATCGGCCCATATCTCCAACGCTGCTACTACCGCAAACAATTCCCATAGGGCTGGGTCTTGCCCCCACTTTGTTGTCGTCCATCTTTCTGGCCAACCAGATTTGCACCATTGGTTTTTATAGATTGCTGCGAAACCCTCCTTTTTGTTCCACCCTATTGTCAGCCCTAATTCCTTGCTTGTGGTCTCTCTAGCCATGACGCACGTGTGACCATTGTACGATTGTAGGAACGTCTGCCATACCAGCAGATCAGCTTTTAGCGAACGAGTGAGCCTAATTCTATGGCCGGGCTGCGAAGCGCCTTTTGTTGCCAGAGATAGTCTGCGCGAGAATGCTCTGCCGACCGGCATTACGCGGCAGGCAAACGTCAGTAGACCCAATAACGCCTGCATTTGCTGTAGGGTTACCTTTTTAACTTCGCGGAAGCCTTTCAACATTTGCAGGGTTTTTTGTATTTTATCCTCTGGTAAGCGGAACACCATCAAGTTGGTGTCTATTTCAATGCCCAGAAAGGGCAATACATTACATGGACCCTCCGTTTTCTCCGGTGACAATGGCACGCCGAATTTGAGTGAGATAGATTTGAATTTTTCTAGTAGATCGGAGCAGAGTTTGGAATTTCTGGGGCCGACGAACAGGAAATCGTCGAGGTAGTGAATTAGGGATTTACTGCCCGTTTCGTACTGAACTACCCAATCTAGGAAGGTGCTGAATAGCTCGAAATAGTGACATGAGATGGAACATCCCATTGGGAGGCACATGTCGAAGTAATAGTGTTGGTCCACTTTGCAGCCCAGAAGGTGGAAACATTCGGGGTGCACGGGTAGTAAACGGAATGCCGATTCAATATCGGATTTGGCTAGCAGGGCGCCGGTCCCGGCTGCCCGCACTAATTCAACCGCCTTACCAAATGACGCGTATGAGACAGAAGCTTCTTCTGGAGTAATTGCGTCGTTAACCGAATCGCCCTTTGGGTGAGATAAATGATGGATTAGGCGGTATTTACCGGGTTCCTTTTTTGGTATGATGCCTAACGGTGATATTTTAATGTTTTTGAAGGGGAGCGACGTAAAGGGGCCTGCTACCCTACCCAATTCTACCTCCTTTCCAATTTTTTGCCTAAGAATTTTGGGGAATTCGCGAGCCGATTTAAGGTTATCGGATAGGGTTTTCTTGTTAGCCTAAGGGGAATAAAGAACCCGTCGGAGAATCCCGCCTGCAGCTGCTGAGCCGCTTTCTTATTGGGGTAGAGCTTTAGCCAGGGGGCCATCGCGGTTACGCTCACTGGGGTTCTGCCTTGTAGGCCCTTTGTGCGGCTGACGAGTGCACCTCGATGCTTGGTGTCCCCCCCCCCAAAGCGGAGCATTCGTGTCTGAACTTGCATAGCGCGTGGAAACGGCAGTTTCCCTCGTTATATAGCCAGCAGGCCCCGGGTTTTCGCACGACCACTGAGTTCTGACCTGCGGCTCCGGAGTAATTAGTGGTCGTGGCTGAAAAGGGGGGCTGCTTTTGAGACAACATCATACGCAACCACACGTCTGTCGCTTTTACCCCCCAGCCTAGATTGGGCTGTAGGGCCAGACGCCTGCGGAACTCCTCGTCGTACCTTCGCCAGGCTGAACCGCCGTGCGACTTGTACGAACTATATATCATGCCCTGATATATAAACAATTCGGAGCAGTGTTCCGGATGTTTCTGGCCCATAATACAGCCCAATACTGCGAAGGCCTGGATCCAATTATTCATGGTTAGAGCAATTTTCGATCTCCCCCTATCAAAACCCCTATCGTTCGCTTTATCCACCGTTTGTTGGTCGGCTGATAACAGCGACCATATATCTATGTAATCGTTGCTCCATATCTTCAGTCTCGTTTCCTGGTCTATATGAGCGCCTAGCGGACTGATCCCGCAGAAGAAGGCGTCTTTGTGTAGATTAGCGGACTGTGGTATTGAATTGTTCACCACATTTCCCCTTGCCTGAGATAATTGCAGGATTATCTCCTTTAACGCCGAAGTTAGCTCCATTTCCTTCACATTAACCCCGTAGCGTAACGTTTCCTCGCTACCCTTGGAACACTCACCGCTGTGTGACTCTGGACGAGTGGACACCGATCCTGGAGGAACCCCCGCCGATGTTGACGGGGGGATGTCGCAGGACGGGGAAACTCTGGCTCCCGCTACAGCGTGGGACTGGCCGATGTGCTGAGTATCGTGCGTTGGAGCCCGATTACTACCACATAGTGGCGGATTGATGGCTCCGTCTTCAGCGACTGCGCGGTGGTAGTTGTGGCTGGAAGCCGCGGGGGGAGCCCGATTACTACCACATAGTGGCGGATTGATGGCTCCGTCTTCAGCGACTGCGTGGTGGTTGTTGTGGCTGGAAGCCGCGGGGGATTGTTCTCCCCGGCTGAAAGCCCTAGAGGGTGCCCGCGATTTAGAGGACTTGCCACGTTCACGATGAATCTTATCCGGACTTAGCGATACCTCGGACCCCTCGGATGTTGCTGATGAAAGCCATCCTGAGGCCCGGGATCTGCGGCGGCTCCCATGGGAGCTGCGTCTGCGACGGTGACGGGAGGGGCGTTTAGAGGAGTAGCGGGAACGGCGACGGGAGTTATCGGAGGAAGATTGGGAGGACGTGCGGCGCCTACGCCTTCATCCGCCGTTATTATGCGGTGCAATGGGGGGATTCTATCAGTAGACAGAGGGGGATAATTGGCCGTAGATGGTCCTGTAACGCTAATCGGAAGGGGGGGCGTCAGGAGGTAACCATATTCATCCCCATTGCTGGGATTTGACGGGGCAGCGGTTACCGGATAATTTTTATTTAGGTTTTGGGCAGTGGGGGGAGGTGATAATGTGTTTGTGCTTGGTGCGTTTACTGAGGTGTCGCCATGATTCCCGCTGCGCGGCTGTTGAGCGCCTAGCTCGGTCCCATGGGACCGAACAACGCGCTCTTCAGCCGCCCTGTGACCTCTCCGGCCTGACCCCTGATACCCCCGTACAGGCATCAGGGCTGCGTCTGCCGGGGGTAGGCTGGTGGTCAGGCCAGGTGATAAATCAGCCCGCTGATCGGTCGAGTTCGACCGATCAGCGCACTGTGGTGAACGTGATGGGTTAACACCAGCCCCCAGGTTACCCCCTGCGGGCGGCGTATATGTGCCCGCAGGGAAGGCAACCGAGGACTGGCCAGCGCTGTGTTCAGCGCTGATCTGCCGCGACCGGAAGTGGGTGGGCGGGGACCGGAAGTGGCTGGGCGGAGCCTCCCCAGCACTCCGAGCGGTGTCCGAGGCCTCCGGAAGACGCCTGCAGCTGCGAGGCGGCGAGGCCCTCCCCTCCCCGACCTGGAGCCGCT
>NC_091286.1:311776308-311781308 GCF_032444005.1 Ranitomeya imitator
ATATCCGACCACACCAGGATCATTTTCCTGAATAGACAGTTGCACCTTTCCATATCAGTTGTCACCCATTTGTACAATTCGGCCACCTTTTGTTTGCCAAGGTCATTGCCACACGCGTGTACCACCATTATCACCGGGTGTTCCGCCATCCCTGCTATTCCAACCATCTCTTTGAACACCTGTTTCCACTGGAGGCCTCTGACACCCCTCCATTTAACTTTTATGCCCGGGAGGTAAAGATTTATCCCTCCTGGCCGCCGTTCGGCCCTCTTTTCGGCCCAGTAAACGTAGGAATCTCCTACAACCCAAACTTCAACCCCTGTAAGAGACAACACATGTTAATTAAGCAAGTCGGGTCTAATGTATCTGGCGAAGCATGCGGACTTCCAACGACCCCTTCTCTGCACCTCGGCCTCTGACACTCCTGCCCTAGCAGCTTCCGTGGCTGCCCCAATGCGGAACGAATGTGTTCCGTACTCCTTTGGGTTTGCGCCGTTTTTTTTCCAAGCATAGCTTGAATATCGCCTGGAATTGGTACTTGGTCAGGGGGGACCCGTCTGTATGAGTGAAGAAAAATCTACCAGCGTGTCTTATCTCGGCGAATCTTCTAACCATTTTTAGCGAGCAAGCTGGGCCATCAGTGGAGTTAACCAGGACCCATGTTCCCCTACCGGTGGGATCGCATTTGGATTTTCTAACCCTGATGCGCAGGGCGTCACTGCATATTACTATGTCCTCATTAATTAGGCCGCCTTCCGACGCGTTTTTTGACCGCGGTAGCAATTCACTGATACGCAGTGCTCCGAAAAAGACGGTCGCAAAAGCTGCCGATAAGAGGGCTGCCTCGTATTGCGATGAGCAGACTGACGGGGATAACGCAATCAGGTCCTGCAATAGTCTCAGTGAAATGGGGCGGCGACATTCTTGGCTTGGCTGAAGCCTTTTCCAACCTTTTATGGCTTGTCTTATGCAGAAGGACTTAGTTACGTCTACCCATCCCAATAATTGAAAGAAAAATGCTAGCCCCGATAATTTCCGTTGTGCCGAGGTGCCCGACGCCCCATCTCCTCTCATCCGCATTAGAAAATCAGTCATCACCGCGCTTCATGCTTGATCGCATTTATCGACTGGCCTACCCCGAATTAGTGAGCACCACTCCTCCCAAGCCTTACCATACACCTGCCAGGTAGCTGGCGAAACGGAGGCCCGGATTAAGGGCATCAATGATTGGCCACTGTATCCCACAGGGACAGTGGACACAGGATACCCAGGGGTTGCGCGTTGGGCTGCTGGATTCTGAAAGCCTGCCAATTGGAAAATAACAATGGGTTAATGATATTCTCGTCAACCTCCGCCACCACGGTGGCTCTACACCAAATATTGTTTTCTAGGCATATCAGTGCGAGCCGTCGCAAGACAGCGAGTATGGGCAAGGATGAAGACGACATGTGATTTAGACTCCTCGCTGTTTTCACATTTTTAGTTTGGAAACGAATGTTCATGTTCCTCAACAGATCGGCCCATATCTCCAACGCTGCTACTACCGCAAACAATTCCCATAGGGCTGGGTCTTGCCCCCACTTTGTTGTCGTCCATCTTTCTGGCCAACCAGATTTGCACCATTGGTTTTTATAGATTGCTGCGAAACCCTCCTTTTTGTTCCACCCTATTGTCAGCCCTAATTCCTTGCTTGTGGTCTCTCTAGCCATGACGCACGTGTGACCGTTGTACGATTGTAGGAACGTCTGCCATACCAGCAGATCAGCTTTTAGCGAACGAGTGAGCCTAATTCTATGGCCGGGCTGCGAAGCGCCTTTTGTTGCCAGAGATAGTCTGCGCGAGAATGCTCTGCCGACCGGCATTACGCGGCAGGCAAACGTCAGTAGACCCAATAACGCCTGCATTTGCTGTAGGGTTACCTTTTTAACTTCGCGGAAGCCTTTCAACATTTGCAGGGTTTTTTGTATTTTATCCTCTGGTAAGCGGAACACCATCAAGTTGGTGTCTATTTCAATGCCCAGAAAGGGCAATACATTACATGGACCCTCCGTTTTCTCCGGTGACAATGGCACGCCGAATTTGAGTGAGATAGATTTGAATTTTTCTAGTAGATCGGAGCAGAGTTTGGAATTTCTGGGGCCGACGAACAGGAAATCGTCGAGGTAGTGAATTAGGGATTTACTGCCCGTTTCGTACTGAACTACCCAATCTAGGAAGGTGCTGAATAGCTCGAAATAGTGACATGAGATGGAACATCCCATTGGGAGGCACATGTCGAAGTAATAGTGTTGGTCCACTTTGCAGCCCAGAAGGTGGAAACATTCGGGGTGCACGGGTAGTAAACGGAATGCCGATTCAATATTGGATTTGGCTAGCAGGGCGCCGGTCCCGGCTGCCCGCACTAATTCAACCGCCTTACCAAAAGACGCGTATGAGACAGAAGCTTCTTCTGGAGTAATTGCGTCGTTAACCGAATCGCCCTTTGGGTGAGATAAATGATGGATTAGGCGGTATTTACCGGGTTCCTTTTTTGGTATGATGCCTAACGGTGATATTTTAATGTTTTTGAAGGGGAGCGACGTAAAGGGGCCTGCTACCCTACCCAATTCTACCTCCTTTCCAATTTTTTGCCTAAGAATTTTGGGGAATTCGCGAGCCGATTTAAGGTTATCGGATAGGGTTTTCTTGTTAGCCTAAGGGGAATAAAGAACCCGTCGGAGAATCCCGCCTGCAGCTGCTGAGCCGCTTTCTTATTGGGGTAGAGCTTTAGCCAGGGGGCCATCGCGGTTACGCTCACTGGGGTTCTGCCTTGTAGGCCCTTTGTGCGGCTGACGAGTGCACCTCGATGCTTGGTGTCCCCCCCCCCAAAGCGGAGCATTCGTGTCTGAACTTGCATAGCGCGTGGAAACGGCAGTTTCCCTCGTTATATAGCCAGCAGGCCCCGGGTTTTCGCACGACCACTGAGTTCTGACCTGCGGCTCCGGAGTAATTAGTGGTCGTGGCTGAAAAGGGGGGCTGCTTTTGAGACAACATCATACGCAACCACACGTCTGTCGCTTTTACCCCCCAGCCTAGATTGGGCTGTAGGGCCAGACGCCTGCGGAACTCCTCGTCGTACCTTCGCCAGGCTGAACCGCCGTGCGACTTGTACGAACTATATATCATGTCCTGATATATAAACAATTCGGAGCAGCGTTCCGGATGTTTCTGGCCCATAATACAGCCCAATACTGCGAAGGCCTGGATCCAATTATTCATGGTTAGAGCAATTTTCGATCTCCCCCTATCAAAACCCCTATCGTTCGCTTTATCCACCGTTTGTTGGTCGGCTGATAACAGCGACCATATATCTATGTAATCGTTGCTCCATATCTTCAGTCTCGTTTCCTGGTCTATATGAGCGCCTAGCGGACTGATCCCGCAGAAGAAGGCGTCTTTGTGTAGATTAGCGGACTGTGGTATTGAATTGTTCACCACATTTCCCCTTGCCTGAGATAATTGCAGGATTATCTCCTTTAACGCCGAAGTTAGCTCCATTTCCTTCACATTAACCCCGTAGCGTAACGTTTCCTCGCTACCCTTGGAACACTCACCGCTGTGTGACTCTGGACGAGTGGACACCGATCCTGGAGGAACCCCCGCCGATGTTGACGGGGGGATGTCGCAGGACGGGGAAACTCTGGCTCCCGCTACAGCGTGGGACTGGCCGATGTGCTGAGTATCGTGCGTTGGAGCCCGATTACTACCACATAGTGGCGGATTGATGGCTCCGTCTTCAGCGACTGCGCGGTGGTAGTTGTGGCTGGAAGCCGCGGGGGGAGCCCGATTACTACCACATAGTGGCGGATTGATGGCTCCGTCTTCAGCGACTGCGTGGTGGTTGTTGTGGCTGGAAGCCGCGGGGGATTGTTCTCCCCGGCTGAAAGCCCTAGAGGGTGCCCGCGATTTAGAGGACTTGCCACGTTCACGATGAATCTTATCCGGACTTAGCGATACCTCGGACCCCTCGGATGTTGCTGATGAAAGCCATCCTGAGGCCCGGGATCTGCGGCGGCTCCCATGGGAGCTGCGTCTGCGACGGTGACGGGAGGGGCGTTTAGAGGAGTAGCGGGAACGGCGACGGGAGTTATCGGAGGAAGATTGGGAGGACGTGCGGCGCCTACGCCTTCGTCCGCCGTTATTATGCGGTGCAATGGGGGGATTCTATCAGTAGACAGAGGGGGATAATTGGCCGTAGATGGTCCTGTAACGCTAATCGGAAGGGGGGGCGTCAGGAGGTAACCATATTCATCCCCATTGCTGGGATTTGACGGGGCAGCGGTTACCGGATAATTTTTATTTAGGTTTTGGGCAGTGGGGGGAGGTGATAATGTGTTTGTGCTTGGTGCGTTTACTGAGGTGTCGCCATGATTCCCGCTGCGCGGCTGTTGAGCGCCTAGCTCGGTCCCATGGGACCGAACAACGCGCTCTTCAGCCGCCCTGTGACCTCTCCGGCCTGACCCCTGATACCCCCGTACAGGCATCAGGGCTGCGTCTGCCGGGGGTAGGCTGGTGGTCAGGCCAGGTGATAAATCAGCCCGCTGATCGGTCGAGTTCGACCGATCAGCGCACTGTGGTGAACGTGATGGGTTAACACCAGCCCCCAGGTTACCCCCTGCGGGCGGCGTATATGTGCCCGCAGGGAAGGCAACCGAGGACTGGCCAGCGCTGTGTTCAGCGCTGATCTGCCGCGACCGGAAGTGGGTGGGCGGGGACCGGAAGTGGCTGGGCGGAGCCTCCCCAGCACTCCGAGCGGTGTCCGAGGCCTCCGGAAGACGCCTGCAGCTGCGAGGCGGCGAGGCCCTCCCCTCCCCGACCTGGAGCCGCTCCGGGGCGCGGGGTAAGCGGGCGGATCGCCTGCCACCCGGCGCCACCACCGGCCTCTCCGGAGCGGCCGGGGAAGGGGGCGACACCGTCCGCCGCCGGGCGCCGCCGGATGTAGCCCCGCACAGCCGGGACGG
>NC_091286.1:311793808-311796308 GCF_032444005.1 Ranitomeya imitator
ACACAAACACACACACAAACACAAACACACACACAAACACACACACACACACACACAAACACACACACAAACACACACACAAACACAAACACACAAACACACACAAACACACACACAAACACACACACATAAACACACACACACAAACAGACACACACAAACACACACACAAATACACACAAACACACACACAAACACACACATACACACACAAACACAAACACAAACACACAAACACACACACAAACACACACACACAAACACACACACAAACACACACACAAACACAAACACAAAAACACACACAAACACACACACAAACACACACACATAAACACACACACACACACAAACAGACACACACAAACACACACAAACACACACACAAACACACACACAAACCCACAAACACAAACACACACACAAATACACACAAACACACACACACAAACACACAAACACACAAACACAAACACACACACAAATACACACAAACACACACACACAAACACACAAACACACAAACACACACAAACACACACAAACACACACACACAAACACACACAAACAAAAACAAACACGCACAAACACACACACAAACACACACACAAACACACACACGAACACACACACAAACACACACACACACAAACACACACACAAACACACACAAAAAAACACACACAAACACACACAAACACACACACAAACACACACACAAACACACACACAAACACACACACACACAAACACACACACACAAACACACAGACACACAAACACACACACAAACATACACACACAAACACACACACACACACAACACACACAAACACACACACATAAACACACACACAAACACACACACACAAACACACACAAACACACACAAACACACACACAAACACACACACAAACACACACATATACACACACCAACACACACAAACACACACACACAAACACACACAAACACACACACACAAACACACACACTTACAAACACACACACACAAACAAACAAACAAACACAAACACAAACACACACAAACACACAAACACACGCAAACACACACACACAGACACACATACACAAACACACACACAAACACACACACACAAACACACACACAAACACACACACAAACACAAACACAAAAACACACACAAACACAAACACAAACACACAAACACACACACAAACACATACACACAAACACACACACAAACACACACACAAACACAAACACAAAAACACACACAAACACACACACAAACACACACACATAAACACACACACACACACAAACAGACACACACAAACACACACAAACACACACACAAACACACACACAAACCCACAAACACAAACACACACACAAATACACACAAACACACACACACAAACACACAAACACACAAACACAAACACACACACAAATACACACAAACACACACACACAAACACACAAACACACAAACACACACAAACACACACAAACACACACACACAAACACACACAAACAAAAACAAACACGCACAAACACACACACAAACACACACACAAACACACACACGAACACACACACAAACACACACACACACAAACACACACACAAACACACACAAAAAAACACACACAAACACACACAAACACACACACAAACACACACACAAACACACACACAAACACACACACACACAAACACACACACACAAACACACAGACACACAAACACACACACAAACATACACACACAAACACACACACACACACACAACACACACAAACACACACACATAAACACACACACAAACACACACACACAAACACACACAAACACACACAAACACACACACAAACACACACACAAACACACACATATACACACACCAACACACACAAACACACACACACAAACACACACAAACACACACACACAAACACACACACTTACAAACACACACACACAAACAAACAAACAAACACAAACACAAACACACACAAACACACAAACACACGCAAACACACACACACAGACACACATACACAAACACACACAAACACCGCACACACACACACACAAAAACACAAACACACACACAAACACACACATAAACACACACAAACACACACAAACACAAACACACAAACACACACACAAACACACACACACACAAACACACAGACAAACAAACACACACACAAACATACACACACAAACACACACACAACACACACACACAAACACACACACACAAAAACACACAAACACACACACACAAACACACACACAAACACACAAACACACACACACGCACAAACACACACACACAAACACACACACAAATACACACACAAACACACACACACAAACACACACACACAAACACAAACACACATAAACACACAAACAAACACACACAAACACACAAACACAAACAAACACAACACACACACACACAAACACACACACACACACAAACACACACAAACA
>NC_091286.1:311808808-311811308 GCF_032444005.1 Ranitomeya imitator
ACACACAAACACACACAAACACACACACAAACACACACACAAACACACACACAAACACACACACACACAAACACACACACACAAACACACAGACACACAAACACACACACAAACATACACACACAAACACACACACACACACAACACACACAAACACACACACATAAACACACACACAAACACACACACACAAACACACACAAACACACACAAACACACACACAAACACACACACAAACACACACATATACACACACCAACACACACAAACACACACACACAAACACACACAAACACACACACACAAACACACACACTTACAAACACACACACACAAACAAACAAACAAACACAAACACAAACACACACAAACACACAAACACACGCAAACACACACACACAGACACACATACACAAACACACACACAAACACACACACACAAACACACACACAAACACACACACAAACACAAACACAAAAACACACACAAACACAAACACAAACACACAAACACACACACAAACACACACACACAAACACACACACAAACACACACACAAACACAAACACAAAAACACACACAAACACACACACAAACACACACACATAAACACACACACACACACAAACAGACACACACAAACACACACAAACACACACACAAACACACACACAAACCCACAAACACAAACACACACACAAATACACACAAACACACACACACAAACACACAAACACACAAACACAAACACACACACAAATACACACAAACACACACACACAAACACACAAACACACAAACACACACAAACACACACAAACACACACACACAAACACACACAAACAAAAACAAACACGCACAAACACACACACAAACACACACACAAACACACACACGAACACACACACAAACACACACACACACAAACACACACACAAACACACACAAAAAAACACACACAAACACACACAAACACACACACAAACACACACACAAACACACACACAAACACACACACACACAAACACACACACACAAACACACAGACACACAAACACACACACAAACATACACACACAAACACACACACACACACACAACACACACAAACACACACACATAAACACACACACAAACACACACACACAAACACACACAAACACACACAAACACACACACAAACACACACACAAACACACACATATACACACACCAACACACACAAACACACACACACAAACACACACAAACACACACACACAAACACACACACTTACAAACACACACACACAAACAAACAAACAAACACAAACACAAACACACACAAACACACAAACACACGCAAACACACACACACAGACACACATACACAAACACACACAAACACCGCACACACACACACACAAAAACACAAACACACACACAAACACACACATAAACACACACAAACACACACAAACACAAACACACAAACACACACACAAACACACACACACACAAACACACAGACAAACAAACACACACACAAACATACACACACAAACACACACACAACACACACACACAAACACACACACACAAAAACACACAAACACACACACACAAACACACACACAAACACACAAACACACACACACGCACAAACACACACACACAAACACACACACAAATACACACACAAACACACACACACAAACACACACACACAAACACAAACACACATAAACACACAAACAAACACACACAAACACACAAACACAAACAAACACAACACACACACACACAAACACACACACACACACAAACACACACAAACACACACACACACAAACACACACACACAAACACACAAACACACACAAACACACCCACAAACACACACACACAAAAACACACACACACAAACACACACACACAAACACACACACAAACACACACAAACACACACACAAACACACAAACACACACACAAACACACACACACAAACACACACACACAAACACACAAACACACACAAACACACCCACAAACACACACACACAAAAACACACACACACAAACACACACACACAAACACACACACAAACACACACAAACACACACACAAACACACAAACACACACACAAACACACAAACACAAACACACAAACAAACACAAACACAAACACACACACACAAACACACACACAAACACACAAACACAAACACACACAAACACACACACAGACACACATACACAAACACACACAAACACACGCGCACAAACACACACACACAAACACACAAACACACACAAACACACACAAACACACACACAAACACACACACAAACACACACACACAAACACACAGACACACAAACACACAAACAAACACTCACACACACAAACACACAGACACACAAACACACACACAAACATACACACACAAACACACACACACAAACACACACACAAACACACACACACACACAAACACACACAAACACACACACA
>NC_091286.1:311883808-311888808 GCF_032444005.1 Ranitomeya imitator
CACCGCGCTTCGTGCTTGATCGCATTTATCGACTGGCCTACCCCGAATTAGTGAGCACCACTCCTCCCAAGCCTTACCATACACCTGCCAGGTAGCTGGCGAAACGGAGGCCCGGATTAAGGGCATCAATGATTGGCCACTGTATCCCACAGGGACAGTGGACACAGGATACCCAGGGGTTGCGCGTTGGGCTGCTGGATTCTGAAAGCCTGCCAATTGGAAAATAACAATGGGTTAATGATATTCTCGTCAACCTCCGCCACCACGGTGGCTCTACACCAAATATTGTTTTCTAGGCATATCAGTGCGAGCCGTCGCAAGAGAGCGAGTATGGGCAAGGATGAAGACGACATGTGATTTAGACTCCTCGCTGTTTTCACATTTTTAGTTTGGAAACGAATGTTCATGTTCCTCAACAGATCGGCCCATATCTCCAACGCTGCTACTACCGCAAACCATTCCCATAGGGCTGGGTCTTGCCCCCACTTTGTTGTCGTCCATCTTTCTGGCCAACCAGATTTGCACCATTGGTTTTTATAGATTGCTGCGAAACCCTCCTTTTTGTTCCACCCTATTGTCAGCCCTAATTCCTTGCTTGTGGTCTCTCTAGCCATGACGCACGTGTGACCGTTGTACGATTGTAGGAACGTCTGCCATACCAGCAGATCAGCTTTTAGCGAACGAGTGAGCCTAATTCTATGGCCGGGCTGCGAAGCGCCTTTTGTTGCCAGAGATAGTCTGCGCGAGAATGCTCTGCCGACCGGCATTACGCGGCAGGCAAACGTCAGTAGACCCAATAACGCCTGCATTTGCTGTAGGGTTACCTTTTTAACTTTGCGGAAGCCTTTCAACATTTGCAGGGTTTTTTGTATTTTATCCTCTGGTAAGCGGAACACCATCAAGTTGGTGTCTATTTCAATGCCCAGAAAGGGCAATACATTACATGGACCCTCCGTTTTCTCCGGTGACAATGGCACGCCGAATTTGAGTGAGATAGATTTGAATTTTTCTAGTAGATCGGAGCAGAGTTTGGAATTTCTGGGGCCGACGAACAGGAAATCGTCGAGGTAGTGAATTAGGGATTTACTGCCCGTTTCGTACTGAACTACCCAATCTAGGAAGGTGCTGAATAGCTCGAAATAGTGACATGAGATGGAACATCCCATTGGGAGGCACATGTCGAAGTAATAGTGTTGGTCCACTTTGCAGCCCAGAAGGTGGAAACATTCGGGGTGCACGGGTAGTAAACGGAATGCCGATTCAATATCGGATTTGGCTAGCAGGGCGCCGGTCCCGGCTGCCCGCACTAATTCAACCGCCTTACCAAAAGACGCGTATGAGACAGAAGCTTCTTCTGGAGTAATTGCGTCGTTAACCGAATCGCCCTTTGGGTGAGATAAATGATGGATTAGGCGGTATTTACCGGGTTCCTTTTTTGGTATGATGCCTAACGGTGATATTTTAATGTTTTTGAAGGGGAGCGACGTAAAGGGGCCTGCTACCCTACCCAATTCTACCTCCTTTCCAATTTTTTGCCTAAGAATTTTGGGGAATTCGCGAGCCGATTTAAGGTTATCGGATAGGGTTTTCTTGTTAGCCTAAGGGGAATAAAGAACCCGTCGGAGAATCCCGCCTGCAGCTGCTGAGCCGCTTTCTTATTGGGGTAGAGCTTTAGCCAGGGGGCCATCGCGGTTACGCTCACTGGGGTTCTGCCTTGTAGGCCCTTTGTGCGGCTGACGAGTGCACCTCGATGCTTGGTGTCCCCCCCCCCAAAGCGGAGCATTCGTGTCTGAACTTGCATAGCGCGTGGAAACGGCAGTTTCCCTCGTTATATAGCCAGCAGGCCCCGGGTTTTCGCACGACCACTGAGTTCTGACCTGCGGCTCCGGAGTAATTAGTGGTCGTGGCTGAAAAGGGGGGCTGCTTTTGAGACAACATCATACGCAACCACACGTCTGTCGCTTTTACCCCCCAGCCTAGATTGGGCTGTAGGGCCAGACGCCTGCGGAACTCCTCGTCGTACCTTCGCCAGGCTGAACCGCCGTGCGACTTGTACGAACTATATATCATGTCCTGATATATAAACAATTCGGAGCAGCGTTCCGGATGTTTCTGGCCCATAATACAGCCCAATACTGCGAAGGCCTGGATCCAATTATTCATGGTTAGAGCAATTTTCGATCTCCCCCTATCAAAACCCCTATCGTTCGCTTTATCCACCGTTTGTTGGTCGGCTGATAACAGCGACCATATATCTATGTAATCGTTGCTCCATATCTTCAGTCTCGTTTCCTGGTCTATATGAGCGCCTAGCGGACTGATCCCGCAGAAGAAGGCGTCTTTGTGTAGATTAGCGGACTGTGGTATTGAATTGTTCACCACATTTCCCCTTGCCTGAGATAATTGCAGGATTATCTCCTTTAACGCCGAAGTTAGCTCCATTTCCTTCACATTAACCCCGTAGCGTAACGTTTCCTCGCTACCCTTGGAACACTCACCGCTGTGTGACTCTGGACGAGTGGACACCGATCCTGGAGGAACCCCCGCCGATGTTGACGGGGGGATGTCGCAGGACGGGGAAACTCTGGCTCCCGCTACAGCGTGGGACTGGCCGATGTGCTGAGTATCGTGCGTTGGAGCCCGATTACTACCACATAGTGGCGGATTGATGGCTCCATCTTCAGCGACTGCGCGGTGGTAGTTGTGGCTGGAAGCCGCGGGGGGAGCCCGATTACTACCACATAGTGGCGGATTGATGGCTCCGTCTTCAGCGACTGCGTGGTGGTTGTTGTGGCTGGAAGCCGCGGGGGATTGTTCTCCCCGGCTGAAAGCCCTAGAGGGTGCCCGCGATTTAGAGGACTTGCCACGTTCACGATGAATCTTATCCGGACTTAGCGATACCTCGGACCCCTCGGATGTTGCTGATGAAAGCCATCCTGAGGCCCGGGATCTGCGGCGGCTCCCATGGGAGCTGCGTCTGCGACGGTGACGGGAGGGGCGTTTAGAGGAGTAGCGGGAACGGCGACGGGAGTTATCGGAGGAAGATTGGGAGGACGTGCGGCGCCTACGCCTTCGTCCGCCGTTATTATGCGGTGCAATGGGGGGATTCTATCAGTAGACAGAGGGGGATAATTGGCCGTAGATGGTCCTGTAACGCTAATCGGAAGGGGGGGCGTCAGGAGGTAACCATATTCATCCCCATTGCTGGGATTTGACGGGGCAGCGGTTACCGGATAATTTTTATTTAGGTTTTGGGCAGTGGGGGGAGGTGATAATGTGTTTGTGCTTGGTGCGTTTACTGAGGTGTCGCCATGATTCCCGCTGCGCGGCTGTTGAGCGCCTAGCTCGGTCCCATGGGACCGAACAACGCGCTCTTCAGCCGCCCTGTGACCTCTCCGGCCTGACCCCTGATACCCCCGTACAGGCATCAGGGCTGCGTCTGCCGGGGGTAGGCTGGTGGTCAGGCCAGGTGATAAATCAGCCCGCTGATCGGTCGAGTTCGACCGATCAGCGCACTGTGGTGAACGTGATGGGTTAACACCAGCCCCCAGGTTACCCCCTGCGGGCGGCGTATATGTGCCCGCAGGGAAGGCAACCGAGGACTGGCCAGCGCTGTGTTCAGCGCTGATCTGCCGCGACCGGAAGTGGGTGGGCGGGGACCGGAAGTGGCTGGGCGGAGCCTCCCCAGCACTCCGAGCGGTGTCCGAGGCCTCCGGAAGACGCCTGCAGCTGCGAGGCGGCGAGGCCCTCCCCTCCCCGACCTGGAGCCGCTCCGGGGCGCGGGGTAAGCGGGCGGATCGCCTGCCACCCGGCGCCACCACCGGCCTCTCCGGAGCGGCCGGGGAAGGGGGCGACACCGTCCGCCGCCGGGCGCCGCCGGATGTAGCCCCGCACAGCCGGGACGGAGCCGGCTGCCCATCACTGCCATCTGCCCCCACCGGAGTCCGGACAAGAGCCGGCGAGGAGATGCCGGCCACCCTCCGACGGGTGCGACGCCCGGCTCTACCCCGCCGCCTTCGAGAGGCCCCCAGACCCCCTACAGCCGAGGGGTCCGGCACCGACAGCGGCGCAGAGAGGGGCCTCTGTCCACCGATCGGGGCCGGGCCAAACGACGGACCGCAGGGTGCTGGTGCTCCCGAAGGTATTGGAGGTGAGCTAGGCCCGAGGGGGCCCGATGGCGGAGGGGTGAGGGAGAACAGCCCTGGAGAAGGGATACTGGGGGACGGACCCAGGGGACCAGAGGGCGATGGGGTAATATAGGACGGACATACGGGACCAGGGGACAAAGGGGTAATGGAGGACGGACCTATGGGGCCAGGGGACGAAGGGGTGAGGAAAGACAGAGCGGGGTCGGGAGAAGGCCCAGGAAGGTGAGCCCTGACGCCGGTAAGGATGGCCTGAAGCCAGTGCTCACCTCTCTGTTCCAATCCTTTCCGCAGGGCCTCGACCAGGGGGTCCGACATTACTACAGGGATGCAGGCACAAACGCTTCCAGGTGTCCTGCCGAGAGTGAAAGAGAAAGTTCTCGGCCGGACACCTGGATTTAACCCCTGTAGGAGTGGCCGTAGGACCCCTCCCCTCTAGTGCCCACTGGCCGGCTGGGGGTCTTCCAATTAGTGCATCACTAAAGGGGGGGAGTGATGCTAGGGGGGAACTGGCACAGACCACCTTTACGTGCAGCTCTCTATGTGTTCCCCAGTCAGAGACGCGCACCTTATACAGTACCGCGTCTGCCACACACACACAAACACACACACACAAACACACACAAACACACACAAACACACACACACAAATGCACACACACAAACACACAAACACACACACAAACACACACATATACACACACAAACACACACACAAACACACACACAAACACACACAAACACACACACAAACACACACACTTTCAAACACACACACACACACACACAAACACACACACACACAAACACAAACGCACACAAACACACAGACACAAACACACACAAACACACACA
>NC_091286.1:311893808-311896308 GCF_032444005.1 Ranitomeya imitator
CACACACACAAACACACACACATAAACACACACACACAAACAGACACACACAAACACACACAAACACACACACAAATACACACAAACACACACACACAAACACACACATACACACACAAACACACACATATATACACACACAAACACACACACAAACACACACACAAACTCACACACATAAACACACAACCACACACACAAACACAAACACAAACACACAAACACACACACAAACACACACACACAAACACACACACAAACACACACACAAACACAAACACACAAACACACACAAACACACACACAAACACACACATAAACACACACACACACAAACAGACACACACAAACACACACAAACACACACACAAACACACACACAAACCCACAAACACAAACACACACACACAAATACACACAAACACACACACACAAACACACAAACACACAAACACAAACACACACACAAATACACACAAACACACACACACAAACACACAAACACACAAACACACACAAACACACACACACAAACACACACACACAAAAACAAACACGCACGAACACACACACAAACACACACACAAACACACACACGAACACACACACAAACACACACACACACAAACACACACACAAACACACACAAAAAAACACACACAAACACACACAAACACACACACAAACACACACACAAACACACACACAAACACACACACACACAAACACACACACACAAACACACAGACACACAAACACACACACAAACATACACACACAAACACACACACACACACAACACACACAAACACACACACATAAACACACACACAAACACACACACACACAAACACACACAAACACACACAAACACACACACAAACACACACACAAACACACACATATACACACACCAACACACACAAACACACACACACAAACACACACAAACACACACACAAACACACACACATACACACAAACACACATACACAAAAAAACACTTACAAACACACAAACAAACACACACACAAACACACACACAAACACACACACAAACACACACACACACACAAACACACACACACACAAACACACACACACAAACACACACACAAACACACACAAACACACACAAACACGCAAACACACACACAAAAACACACACACAAGCACACACAAACAAACACAAACACAAACACACACACACAAACACACACACAAACACACAAACACACACACATAAACACACAGACACACACACAAACACAAACACACAAACAAACACAAACACAAACACACACACACAAACACACACACAAACACACAAACACAAACACACACAAACACACACACAGACACACATACACAAACACACACAAACACACGCGCACAAACACACACACACAAACACACAAACACACACAAACACACACAAACACACACACAAACACACACACAAACACACACACACAAACACACAGACACACAAACACACAAACAAACACTCACACACACAAACACACAGACACACAAACACACACACAAACATACACACACAAACACACACACACAAACACACACACAAACACACACACACAAACACACACAAACACACACACAAACACACACACACACAAACACACACACAAAACCACACAAACACACACACACAAACACACACACACATACACACACAAACACACACACAAAAAAACACTTACAAACACACACACAACCACACCACAAACACAAACACACACACAAACACACACACAAACACACATACACAAACACACACACACAAACACACACACACAAACACACACACAAACACACACAAACACACACACAAACACACAAACACACACACACACAAACACACACAAACAAACACACACACAAACACACACACACAAACACACACAAACACACACACACACACAAACACACACAAACACACACACAAACACACACACAAACACACACACATAAACACACAAACACACACACAAACACAAACACACAAACACACACACAAACACACACACACACACACACAAACACACACACAAACACACACACAAACACAAACACACAAACACACACAAACACACACACAAACACACACACATAAACACACACACACAAACAGACACACACAAACACACACAAACACACACACAAATACACACAAACACACACACAAACACACACATACACACACAAACACACACATATATACACACACAAACACACACACAAACACACACACAAACTCACACACATAAACACACAAACACACACACAAACACAAACACAAACACACAAACACACACACAAACACACACACACAAACACACACACAAACACACACACAAACACAAACACACAAACACACACAAACACACACACAAACACACACACATAAACACACACACACACACAAACAGACACACACAAACACACACAAACACACACACAAACACACACACACAAA
>NC_091286.1:311966308-311968808 GCF_032444005.1 Ranitomeya imitator
ACAAACACACACACACAAACCCACAAACACAAACACACACACAAATACACACAAACACACACACACAAACACACAAACACACAAACACACAAACACACACAAACACACACACACACACACACAAACACACACACACAAAAACAAACACACACAAACACACACACAAACACACACACAAACACACACACGAACACACACAAACAAACACACACAAACACACACACAAACACACACAAAAAACACACACACACAAACACACACACACAAAAACACACAAACACACACACAAACACAAACACAAACACACAAACACACACACACGCACAAACACACACACACAAACACACACACACACACAAAAACAAACACACACAAACACACACACAAACACACACACAAACACACACACACGAACACACACACAAACACACACACACACACAAACACACACACAAACACACACACACAAAAAACACACACAAACACACACAAACACACACAAACACACACACACAAACACACACACACAAACACACACAAACAAACACACACACACACAAACACACAGACACAAAAACACACACACAAATACACACACAAATACACACACAAACACACACACACACACAAACACACACACACAAACACACACACACAAATACACACACAAACACGCACACACAAACACACACACACAAACACACACAAACACACAAACAAACACACACACACACACAAACACACAAACACACACAACACACACACACAAACACACACACACAAACACACACACACAAACACACAGACACAAAAACACACACACAAATACACACACAAATACACACACAAACACACACACACACAAACACACGCACACAAACACACACACAAACACACAAACACACACACAAACACACACACACAAACGCACACACACAAACACACACACACACACAAACACACACACACACAAACACACAGACACAAAAACACACACACAAATACACACACAAATACACACACAAACACACACACACACAAACACACGCACACAAACACACACACAAACACACAAACACACACACAAACACACAATCACACACACAAACACACACACACAAACACACACACAAACACACACACACAAACCCACAAACACAAACACACACACAAATACACACAAACACACACACACAAACACACAAACACACAAACACACAAACACACACAAACACACACACACACACAAACACACACACACAAAAACAAACACACACAAACACACACACAAACACACACACAAACACACACACGAACACACACAAACAAACACACACAAACACACACACAAACACACACAAAAAACACACACAAACACACACAAACACACACAAACACACACAAACACAAACACACAAACACACACACAAACACACACACACAAAAACACAGACAAACAAACACACACACAAACATACACACACAAACGCACACACAACACACACACACAAACACACACACACAAAAACACACAAACACACACACAAACACAAACACAAACACACAAACACACACACACGCACAAACACACACACACAAACACACACACACACAAAAACAAACACACACAAACACACACACAAACACACACACACGAACACACACACAAACACACACACACACACACAAACACACACACAAACACACACACACAAAAAACACACACAAACACACACAAACACACACAAACACACACACACAAACACACACACACAAACACACACAAACAAACACACACACACACAAACACACAGACACAAAAACACACACACAAATACACACACAAATACACACACAAACACACACACACACAAACACACGCACACAAACACACGCACAAACACACAAACACACACACAAACACACACAATCACACACACAAACACATACACAAACACACACAAACACCGCACACAAACACACACAAACACACACATAAACACACACACAAACACACACACACAAACCCACAAAGAAAACACACACACAAACACACACAAACACACACACACAAACACACACAAACACACACAAACTCACAAACACACACAAACACACACACACAAACACACACACACACAAAAACAAACACACACAAACACACACACAAACACACACACAAACACACACACACGAACACACACACAAACACACACACACACAAACACACACACAAACACACACACAAAAAACACACACAAACACACACAAACACACAAACAAACACACACACACAAACACACACACAAACACACACACACAAACACACACACACAAACACACAGACACAAAAACACACACACAAATACAAACACAAATACACACACAAACACACACACACACAAACACACGCACACAAACACACGCACAAACACACAAACACACACACAAACACACACAATCACACACACAAACACATACACAAACACACACAAACACC
>NC_091286.1:312048808-312051308 GCF_032444005.1 Ranitomeya imitator
CAGCTTAGAGATGCCCTTAATCTGGTAGACTGGAACAATATCCTCAGAAATGAGAATACAGATAATAAATGGGAAATGTTTAAGAACATCCTAAATAGGCAGTGTAAGCGGTTTATACCTTGTGGGAATAAAAGGACTAGAAATAGGAAAAACCCAATGTGGCTAAACAAAGAAGTAAGACAGGCAATTAACAGTAAAAAGAAAGCATTTGCACTACTAAAGCAGGATGGCACCATTGAAGCTCTAAAAAACTATAGGGAGAAAAATACTTTATCTAAAAAACTAATTAAAGCTGCCAAAAAGGAAACAGAGAAGCACATTGCTAAGGAGAGTAAAACTAATCCCAAACTGTTCTTCAACTATATCAATAGTAAAAGAATAAAAACTGAAAATGTAGGCCCCTTAAAAAATAGTGAGGAAAGAATGGTTGTAGATGACGAGGAAAAAGCTAACATATTAAACACCTTCTTCTCCACGGTATTCACGGTGGAAAATGAAATGCTAGGTGAAATCCCAAGAAACAATGAAAACCCTATATTAAGGGTCACCAATCTAACCCAAGAAGAGGTGCGAAACCGGCTAAATAAGATTAAAATAGATAAATCTCCGGGTCCGGATGGCATACACCCACGAGTACTAAGAGAACTAAGTAATGTAATAGATAAACCATTATTTCTTATTTTTAGTGACTCTATAGCGACAGGGTCTGTTCCGCAGGACTGGCGCATAGCAAATGTGGTGCCAATATTCAAAAAGGGCTCTAAAAGTGAACCTGGAAATTATAGGCCAGTAAGTCTAACCTCTATTGTTGGTAAAATATTTGAAGGGTTTCTGAGGGATGTTATTCTGGATTATCTCAATGAGAATAACTGTTTAACTCCATATCAGCATGGGTTTATGAGAAATCGCTCCTGTCAAACCAATCTAATCAGTTTTTATGAAGAGGTAAGCTATAGACTGGACCACGGTGAGTCATTGGACGTGGTATATCTCGATTTTTCCAAAGCGTTTGATACCGTGCCGCACAAGAGGTTGGTACACAAAATGAGAATGCTTGGTCTGGGGGAAAATGTGTGTAAATGGGTTAGTAACTGGCTTAGTGATAGAAAGCAGAGGGTGGTTATAAATGGTATAGTCTCTAACTGGGTCGCTGTGACCAGTGGGGTACCGCAGGGGTCAGTATTGGGACCTGTTCTCTTCAACATATTCATTAATGATCTGGTAGAAGGTTTACACAGTAAAATATCGATATTTGCAGATGATACAAAACTATGTAAAGCAGTTAATAAAAGAGAAGATAGTATTCTGCTACAGATGGATCTGGATAAGTTGGAAACTTGGGCTGAAAGGTGGCAGATGAGGTTTAACAATGATAAATGTAAGGTTATACACATGGGAAGAGGGAATCAATATCACCATTACACACTGAACGGGAAACCACTGGGTAAATCTGACAGGGAGAAGGACTTGGGGATCCTAGTTAATGATAAACTTACCTGGAGCAGCCAGTGCCAGGCAGCAGCTGCCAAGGCAAACAGGATCATGGGGTGCATTAAAAGAGGTCTGGATACACATGATGAGAGCATTATACTGCCTCTGTACAAATCCCTTGTTAGACCGCACATGGAGTACTGTGTCCAGTTTTGGGCACCGGTGCTCAGGAAGGATATAATGGAACTAGAGAGAGTACAAAGGAGGGCAACAAAATTAATAAAGGGGATGGGAGAACTACAATACCCAGATAGATTAGCGAAATTAGGATTATTTAGTCTAGAAAAAAGACGACTGAGGGGCGATCTAATAACCATGTATAAGTATATAAGGGGACAATACAAATATCTCGCTGAGGATCTGTTTATACCAAGGAAGGTGACGGGCACAAGGGGGCATTCTTTGCGTCTGGAGGAGAGAAGGTTTTTCCACCAACATAGAAGAGGATTCTTTACTGTTAGGGCAGTGAGAATCTGGAATTGCTTGCCTGAGGAGGTGGTGATGGCGAACTCAGTCGAGGGGTTCAAGAGAGGCCTGGATGTCTTCCTGGAGCAGAACAATATTGTATCATACAATTATTAGGTTCTGTAGAAGGACGTAGATCTGGGTATTTATTATGATGGAATATAGGCTGAACTGGATGGACAAATGTCTTTTTTCGGCCTTACTAACTATGTTACTATGTTACTATGTTACACACACGAACACACACACACACACACACAAACACACACACACAAACACACACACAAACACACACACAAAAAACAAACACAAACACACACAAACACACACACAAACACACACACACAAACACACACACACAAACACACACCCACAAACACACACACATACACACAGACACACAAACACACACACAAACATACACACACAAACACACACAACACACACACACAAACACACACACACACAAAAACACACACACAAACACACACACACAAACACACACACAAACACACACACACAAACACACACGCACAAAAAAACA
>NC_091286.1:312236770-312276770 GCF_032444005.1 Ranitomeya imitator
ATGGCCGTGCGGTCATGCGCAGTTTATATAAGAGCAGCACAGGAAGTGGCCACAGCACTTTTGCCCTTCTAGGACCTGCCAAGAGGACCAATGGAATGTGCTGCAGAGCCTGAGCACATGACCCTCGATCTCCAACGGGAGACCTTACGCTGGGCATGCTCAGTACATGCAGACAAGGACTTAGTCCCAGAGAAGTCCGCTCGCTGCTGACCAGTACTGACTTTAATGGCAGAGACTGGAGAAGCAGCACTAACTCTCTGAACAGAGTGAGAATGAGCAAGACGCTGGGACCGACGTCCTTGCTGAGCAGGCTCCACTGCGGCTGGACAAGAATGGGAGACCGCAGCGGAAGTGGCTCGAGATTCCCCCAGTGCAGAAGCGGGAACTCGACCCCTAACATTACCCCCCCTCCTAGGGCCCCCCCCTCCTTGGACCTCGCTACGTTCAAAGGCAGCAATGAGCTGCGGAGCCCGAATGTGCTCCACAGGCTCCCAGGTTCTATCCTCTGGACCATGACCCTTCCAATCCACCAAATAAAATTTTTTGCCACGTACCACCTTGCTTTCCACAATAGCATTCACCTCAAATTCATCCGTGGATGAACCCGATGTCCCAGCAGATGACTCAGAAAACCGAGACAAACGAACGGGCTTTAAGAGGGAAACGTGAAAGGTATCGGTGATACCAAGGCGTGGAGGAATGGCCAAACGGTAAACCACAGGGTTGACCTGTTCCAGAACTTTAAACGGGCCTATGTAGCGAGGAGCAAACTTAGTGGACTCAACTCGCAGCCTGATGTTACGGGCGGAGAGCCACACTAAGTCGCCGGGAGCAAAGACCGGAGCGGGGCGCCGGTGTGTATCAGCCGAAACCCTCATTCTCTCCTTGGAGGCCCGGATAGCATCCTGTGTGCGGTCCCAGATGTCACGTGCCTCCACCGCCCAGTCTGCCACCCTAGAATCGGTGGAGGACACGGGCATGGGCACAGGGACACGCGGATGCTGGCCGTAATTAAGGAGAAAAGGAGTTTGACCAGTGGAATCGGCTACGGCGTTGTTCAGGGCAAATTCCGCCCAAGGTAGCAAAGATGCCCAGTCATCCTGCCTAGCAGAGACGAAATGTCGCAAATATGTCACCAGAGTCTAGTTGGTTCTCTCCACCAACCCATTCGTCTCGGGATGGTAAGCAGAGGAGAGGTTTAACTCTATGCTGAGTAAACGGCAGAGCTCTCTCCAAAACCGAGATGCGAACTGGGGACCCCGATCGCTGACAATCTTATCAGGCATACCATGCAAACGGAAAACGTGTTTAACGAACAACACCGCCAAGGCCCGTGCTGAGGGTAACCGAGGAAGCGGCACCAAATGCACCATCTTAGAGAAATGGTCAGTGACAACCCAAATAATGGAGCAACCACGCGACTTGGGTAGACCCACCACAAAGTCCATTCCGACCATCTCCCAGGGCCTGTCTGCCACCGGTAGAGGGTAAAGCAACCCAGCAGGCCGTTGCCGAGGAGACCGATTCTGGGCGCAAGAAACGCACGCCTGAATGTAGTCCCTGACATCACGGGCCATATGCGGCCACCAGTATGTTCTCGCCAAAAGTTCTGATGTCCTCTTGGTCCCAAAATGCCCCCCCACTCTGGAGGAGTGAGCCCAAGAGAGAACCTCCGGTCGCAAGTTAGCTGGCACGAAAGTCTTGCCCGGGGGCACAGACTCTAGCGAAACCGGAGCTACAGTTCTCAGGCTCTCAGAAGGGACAATAAGCCGAGGCTCCTCCTCCTCCTCCTCAGATGACACTACGGAGCGGGAGAGAGCGTCGGCACGAACGTTCTTCTCCCCGGAGAGAAAATGGAGAGTAAAATGGAACCGGGAGAAGAACAGGGACCATCTAGCCTGGCGAGAATTCAGCCGCTGGGCCGTCTGTATATACACCAAGTTCTTGTGGTCAGTGAAGACTTGGAAGGGAAAGCGAGCTCCCTCCAAGAGGTGTCTCCACTCTGAAAAAGCCAACTTCATGGCTAGCAACTCCCTGTCCCCGATGGAATAATTCCTCTCCGCTGGTGTGAAGGTCTTGGAGAAGAAGAAGCAAGGATGCTTCCGACCTTGAGCATCCTTTTGGAAAAGGACTGCTCCAGCACCAACGGATGAGGCATCCACCTCCAAGATGAATGGTTTATCTACATCGGGGCGATGTAGGATGGGAGCGCTAGCGAAGTGTGACTTAATCGAGAGAAAGGCCTTGGAGACCTCCTCTGACCACAACTTGGGATTTGCTCCCTTCTTGGTGAGGGCGACCAAGGGAGCTACCAAAGTTGAGAAGTGTGGAATGAACTGGCGATAATAATTAATGAACCCCATAAAGCGCTGCACCGCTTTAAGAGAATGGGGTTCCTGCCAGTCCAATACAGCCTGTAGCTTGGCAGGATCCATAGCCAAACCCTGGGCAGAAATGATATATCCAAGGAAAGGCAAGGACTCCTGCTCAAACACACACTTCTCCAACTTAGCGTAGAGGGAGTTTGCCCGTAAGAGGTCGAAGACTTTGCGAACATCTCTCCGATGGGAGTCTATATCTGGAGAGTAGATGAGAATGTCATCCAGATAGACTACGACCGAGGTGGTGAGCATATCCCGAAAGATGTCGTTCACAAAGTCTTGGAAAACGGCTGGGGCATTACAGAGCCCAAAGGGCATCACTAGATATTCATAGTGCCCATCCCTGGTGTTAAAAGCCGTCTTCCATTCATCCCCCTCACGGATGCGAATCAGGTTGTAAGCACCCCGCAGATCTAACTTTGTAAATACCTTTGCTCCCCGTAGCCTATCAAAGAGCTCAGATATCAGGGGTAATGGGTACTTGTTCTTAACGGTAATGGCGTTAAGACCCCTGTAGTCTATGCATGGACGTAAGTCTCCAGTCTTCTTCTGTACGAAGAAGAACCCAGCCCCTGCCGGTGACACTGACTTCCTAATGAATCCTCTTGCCAGATTCTCCTGAATATACTGGGACATTGCCTCCGTCTCCGGGAGAGATAACGGGTAGACTCGACCCCGGGGAGGCTCAGCACCAGGCAAGAGGTCAATAGGACAGTCATAGGGGCGGTGAGGCGGAAGGGTCTCCGCAGCTCTTTTGGAGAACACGTCTGCATGGGACCAATAGTGCTTGGGGAGAGAGGAAAGATCTGCGGGTACCTGTGTAGTAGCAACCTGAACGCACTCCCTCTGACATCTACCCTCACAGGATTTACTCCATCCCAAAATTCTCCCAGAGGACCACTCAATATGAGGAGAATGGTAGCGAAGCCATGGCATCCCCAACAGGACCTCATCAATTCCCTCAGGAATGACTAATAGGGAGATTATCTCCTGATGTGATGGAGACACAGATAGGGTGAAAGGAATGGTTTGGTGGGTAATCTGTGAAGGTAGTGTTGACTAGGGTTGAGCGAAACGGGTCGAACATTTTCAAAAGTCGCCGACTTTTGGCTAAGTCGGGGTTTCATGAAACCCGATCCGACCCCTGTGCGGGGTCGGCCATGCGGTACGCGACTTTCGCGCCAAAGTCGCGTTTCAATGACGCGAAAAGCGCCATTTCTCAGCCAATGAAGGTAAACGCAGAGTGTGGGCAGCGTGATGACATAGGTCCTGGTCCCCACCATCTTAGAGAAGGGCATTGCAGTGATTGGCTTGCTGTCTGCGACGTCACAGTGGCTATAAAGAGGCGTTCCCGCCGACCGCCATCTTACTGCTGCTGATCTGAGCTTAGGGAGAGGTTGCTGCCGCTTTGTCAGAAGCAGGGATAGCGTTAGGCAGGGTCCATTAACCACAAAACCGCTTGTGCTGCAGCGATTTGCACTGTCCAACACCACCCTCGGTGTGCAGGGACAGTGGAAGTTTTTTTTTTTTTTTTTTTCCCCTCAGCGCTGTAGCTCATTGGGCTGCCCTAGAAGGCTCCCTGATAGCTGCATTGCTGTGTGTACGCCGCTGTGCAAACCAACTGCTTTTTTCAAAGCACAAATCCTCTTGTTCCTTCCTTTCTGCACAGCTATCTTTTTTGTTTGTCCACACTTTTTATTTCATTTGTGCATCAGTCCACTCCTTATTGCTGCCTGCCATACCTGGCTGAGATTACTGCAGGCAGGGAGATAGTAGCTGCCTGCCATACCTGGCTGAGATTACTGCAGGCAGGGAGATAGTAATTGTAGGACATTCCCTGTTTTTTTTTTTTTTTTTTGGTGGGAGATTAAGATTGGCAATTTGGCATTTCTGCTAGAGTGCCATCCCTGTGTGTGCCATCTCTCTCACATAGTGGGCCATAGAAAGCCTTTTCATTTTTCTGTATTTTTTTTTGTGGGGTGTATAAATTCTCCCTGATAAAAATACAGTGGGAGATTAATATTGGCCTTTGGGCTTGTGTGCCAGTCCTGAGTGTGCCATCTCTCTCACAAATAGTGGGCCATAGAAAGCCTATTTTATTTTTTTGGGGGTTTTATAAATTCTCCCTGAAAAAAAGGGAGAATAATATTGGCCTCTGGGCTTGTGTGCCAGTCCTGAGCGTGCCATCTGTGCCAGCCCTGAGCGTGCCATCTCTCTCACAAATAGTGGGCCATAGAAAGCCTATTTATTTTTTTTTTTGGTTTTATAAATTCTCCCTGAAAAAAAGGGAGATTAATATTGGCCTCTGGGCTTGTGTGCCAGTCCTGAGCGTGCCATCTGTGCCAGCCCTGAGCGTGCCATCTCTCTCACAAATAGTGGGCCATAGAAAGCCTATTTAATTTTTTTTTTTGTTTTATAAATTTTCCCTGAAAAAAGGGAGATTAATATTGGCCTCTGGGCTTGTGTGCCAGTTGTGAGCGTGCCATCTGTGCCAGTCCTGAGCGTGCCATCTCTCTCACAAATAGTGGGCCATAGAAAGCCTATTTAAATTTTTTTTTGGTTTTATAAATTCTCCCAGAAAAAAAGGGAGATTAATATTGGCCTCTGGGCTTCTGTGCCAGTCCTGAGCGTGCCATCTGTGCCAGTCCTGAGCGTCCCATCTCTCTCACAAATAGTGGGCCATAGAAAGCCTATTTTATTTTTTTGGGGGGTTTTATAATTTCTCCCTGAAAAAAAGGGAGATTAATATTGGCCTCTGGGCTTGTGTGCCAGTCCTGAGCGTGCCATCTGTGCCAGCCCTGAGCGTGCCATCTCTCTCACAAATAGTGGGCCATAGAAAGCCTATTTATTTTTTTTTTTTGTTTTATAAATTTTCCCTGAAAAAAGGGAGATTAATATTGGCCTCTGGGCTTGTGTGCCAGTTGTGAGCGTGCCATCTGTGCCAGTCCTGAGCGTGCCATCTCTCTCACAAATAGTGGGCCATAGAAAGCCTATTTAAATATTTTTTTGGTTTTATAAATTCTCCCAGAAAAAAAGGGAGATTAATATTGGCCTCTGGGCTTCTGTGCCAGTCCTGAGCGTGCCATCTGTGCCAGTCCTGAGCGTCCCATCTCTCTCACAAATAGTGGGCCATAGAAAGCCTATTTTATTTTTTTTTTGGGTTTTAGAAATTCTCCCTGGAAAAAAAAAGGGAGATTAATATTGCCCTTTGGGCTTGTGTGCCAGTACTAAGCGTTCCATCTCTCTCTCTCTCTCTCTCAGTCAGTGGGCCATAGAACGCCTATTTTTGGTTTTATTTGTTTTATAAATTCTCCCTGAAAAAATCATTTTATTTTATTTGGTTTCTAAATTCTTCCTGATAAAATCTTTTTTTTTTTATTATTTTTTTTTCTAAAGTCTCCCTGAAAAAAAAAAAAAAAAACAGTGGGAGATTAATATTGGCCTTTCTGCTTGTGTGCCAGTCTTGACTCCTGGGTGCGTCATCTCTCAGTCAGTGGGCCATAGAACGCCTATTTTTGGTTTTATTTTTTTTATAAATTCTCCCTGAAAAAATCATTTTATTTTATTTGGTTTCTAAATTCTTCCTGATAAAATCATATTTTTTTTATTATTTTTTTTTCTAAAGTCTCCCTGAAAAAAAAAAAAAAAAAACAACCAAAAAAAACAGTGGGAGATTAATATTGGCCTTTCTGCTTGTGTGCCAGTCTTGACTCCTGGGTGTGCCATCTCTCTCTCTCTCTCTCTCTCTCTCTCTCTCTCTCTCCAATTGTGGTCCATAGAAAGCCTATATTTTTTTTCCTTGATTTGGGTTCTAAAATCTACCAGAGAAAATAACTACATCAATCATTGGTAGAAAAATATTGGCCTCTGGGTTTGTGTGCCACTCCTGACTCCTGTGTGCGTCATCTCTCAGTCAGTGGGCCATAGAACGCCTATTTTTGTTTTTATTTGTTTTATAAATTCTCCCTGAAAAAATCATTTTATTTTATTTGGTTTCTAAATTCTTCCTGATAAAATCATATTTTTTTTATTATTTTTTTTTCTAAAGTCTCCCTGAAAAAAAAAAAAAAAACAAAAAAACAAAAAAAACAGTGGGAGATTAATATTGGCCTTTTTGCTTGTGTGCCAGTCTTGACTCCTGGGTGTGCCATCTCTCTCTCTCTCTCTCTCCAATTGTGGTCCATAGAAAGCCTACATTTTTTTTCCTTGATTTGGGTTCCAAAATCTACCAGAGAAAATAACTCCATCAATCATTGGTAGAAAAATATTGGCCTCTGGGCTTGTGTGCCACTCCTGATTCCTGTGTGCGTCATCTCTCACTCAGTGGCCCATAGAAAGCATATAGTTTGTTACATTTGTTTTCTAAATTCTCCCTGCAAAAATCTTTTTTTTTTTTTTTGGGGGGTTTCTAAAGTGTTCCTGAAAAAAATAAAAATAAAAAAAAAATAATAGTGTGACATTAATATTAACATTTGTGCTTCAGTGACAGTCCTGCGTGTGGGGCATCTCTCTAATTTGCAGCCACCAAAAAAAGAGTGTGTAACATTGGGCCTGATTTTCGCTGTGGTCTCACCAACCTGTAAAGGGGTAGCTAAATCATACTGAAGTTATAGCTCACCGTGTAAGTTGTGTGACTGCAACAAATAACGTTAGTTTGGTTACGTTTTTAAAACAATGAGGAAGTCTAGTGGAAGAGGTCGTGGCCGGGGGCGTTCATTGTCAGCTGGTAATGAGGGTAGTGGTAGTGGTGGAGCATCAGGTGGTCGTGGGGGAAAAAATATTGCACCTAAGTCTGGAGCTGTGGAGCCAGGTTCGTCGTCCGGCTACACAAGGCCTCGAACGCTCCCTTTTCTGGGATTAGGAAAACCGCTTTTAAAGCCGGAGCAGCAAGAGCAAGTTTTGGCTTATCTTGCTGACTCAGCCTCTAGCTCTTTTGCCTCATCTCGTGAAACTGGTAAAAGTAAAAGCAGCGCGTCGTTAGTGGATGTTCACGGTCAGGGACAAGTCACTTCCTTGTCCTCTTCAGCAAAAACAACAACAGAGAAGAATGCAGCAGGCGACACAACGGGTTACTCCATGGAGCTCTTTACACATACCGTCCCTGGCTTAGAAAGTGAAGCAGTTAACAGTCCATGCCCATTACAAATTGAATCTGACATGGAGTGCACTGACGCACAGCCACAGCCAGACTACTATGCTGGTCCTTTGACTCAGACCACAACATTGCCCTCGCAGGGTGCTGATCAAGAATCAGACCCTGATGAGACTATGTTGCCCCATCACGAACGCTATACCACCGAACGACACGGTGACACAGACGAAGTGGCGCAGGAGGTACAAGAAGAGTTATTAGATGACCCAGTTCTTGACCCCGATTGGCAGCCATTGGGGGAACAGGGTGCAGGCGGCAGCAGTTCTGAAGCAGAGGAGGAGGAGGGGCCGCAGCAGGCATCAACATCGCCACAGGTTCCATCTGCCGGGCCCGTATCTTGCCCAAAACGCGTGGCAAAGCCAAAACCTGGTGGAGGACAGCGTGGCCATCCGGTTAAAGCTCAGTCTGCAATGCCTGAAAAGGTATCCGATGCTAGAAAGAGTGCAGTCTGGCATTTTTTTAAACAACATCCAATTGATCAGCGCAAAGTCATCTGTCAAAAATGTTCTACTTCCTTAAGCAGAGGTCAGAATCTGAAAAGTCTCAATACTAGTTGCATGCATAGACATTTAACCACCATGCATTTGAAAGCTTGGACTAACTACCAAACGTCCCTTAAGGTTGTTGCACCCTCGGCCAATGAAGCTAGTCATCAACGCAACATCCCTTCCGGCAGTGTAGGACCACCATTTAGCGCACCACCTGCTGTATCTGTGCAGGTATCTTTGCCAGGCCAAAGCAGTCAGGGTCAGGGAATCACCAGTTTCGTAGTAGGAAACACTGCATCTAGGGCACCGGCGGCAACAATACCATCTCCCACCGTCTCTCAGTCTGCCATGTCCACCGGCACCCCCGCTAGTTCCACGATCTCCAGCTCTCCAGTCCAGCTCACCCTACATGAGACTATGGTTAGAAAAAGGAAATACTTAGCCTCGCATCCGCGTACACAGGGTTTGAACGCCCACATAGCTAGACTAATCTCGTTAGAGATGATGCCCTACCGGTTAGTTGAAAGCGAAGCTTTCAAAGACCTGATGGACTACGCTGTACCACGCTACGAGCTACCCAGTCGACACTTTTTTTCCAGAAAAGCCATCCCAGCCCTCCACCAGCATGTTAAAGAGCGCATCGTCCATGCACTCAGGCAATCTGTGAGCACAAAGGTGCACCTGACAACAGATGCATGGACCAGTAGGCATGGCCAGGGACGTTACGTGTCCATCACGGCACACTGGGTAAATGTGGTGGATTCAGGGTCCACAGGGGACAGCAAGTTTGGGACAGTTCTGCCTAGCCCACGGTCTAGTAAACAGTTGTCTGTAGCCGTTCGCACCCCCTCCTCCTCCTCCTCCTCGTCCTCCTGCAGAAGCAAGAGCTCGTCCACAGACCGCAGTCGCACAAACACTCCATCCGCACCTGCCACTGTTGCACACCAGGTCTCCCATTATGGGGCAGCTACTGGCATACGTCAGCAGGCTGTATTGGCTATGAAGTGTTTGGGCGACAATAGACACACCGCGGAAGTTCTGTCCGAGTTCTTGCAGCAAGAAACGCAGTCGTGGCTGGGCACTGTAGATCTTGAGGCAGGCAAGGTAGTGAGTGATAACGGAAGGAATTTCATGGCTGCCATCTCCCTTTCCCAACTGAAACACATTCCTTGCCTGGCTCACACCTTAAACCTGGTGGTGCAGTGCTTCCTGAAAAGTTATCCGGGGTTATCCGACCTGCTCCTCAAAGTGCGTGGACTTTGCGCACATATCCGCCGTTCGCCTGTACACTCCAGCCGTATGCAGACCTATCAGCGTTCTTTGAACCTTCCCCAGCATCGCCTAATCATAGACGTTGCAACAAGGTGGAACTCAACACTGCACATGCTTCAGAGACTGTGCGAACAGAGGTGGGCTGTTATGTTTTTGTGGGAGGATACACATACACGGGCAGGCAGTAGGATGGCAGACATGGAGTTGTCAGGTGTGCAGTGGTCGAAGATTCAAGACATGTGTCAAGTCCTTCAGTGTTTTGAGGAATGCACACGGCTGGTTAGTGCAGACAACGCCATAATAAGCATGAGCATCCCCCTAATGCGTCTGCTGATGCAAAGTTTGACGCACATAAAGGATCAGGCGTCTGCACCAGAGGAAGAGGAAAGCCTTGATGACAGTCAGCGATTGTCTGGTCAGGGCAGTGTACATGACGAGGTACCGGGCGAAGAGGAGGTGGAGGATGAGGAGGATGATGGGGATGAGTATATTTTTAATGAGGAAGCTTTCCCGGGGGCACGGGAAATTGGTGGCGTGGCAAGGCCGGGTTCTGGTTTTTTGAGGGACACAAGTGACGTAGATTTGCCTGCAACTGCCCCTCAACCAAGCACAACCGCAGATTTGACAACGGGAACTTTGGCCCACATGGCGGATTATGCCTTGCGTATCCTCAAAAGGGACACACGCATTACAAAAATGATGAACGATGACGATTACTGGTTGGCCTGCCTCCTTGATCCTCGCTATAAAGGCAAATTGCAAAATATTATGCCACATGAGAACTTGGAACTAATATTAGCAACAAAACAATCAACTCTTGTTGACCGTTTGCTTCTGGCATTCCCTGCACACAGCGCCCGTGATCGTTCTCACACGAGCTCCAGGGGCCAGCAGACCAGAGGTGTTAGAGGGGCAGAAATCAGAAGTGGCGTTGGCCAGAGGGGTTTTCTGACCAGGTTGTGGAGTGATTTTTCTATGACCGCAGACAGGACAGGTACTGCAGCATCAATTCAAAGTGACAGGAGACAACATTTGTCCAGTATGGTTACAAACTATTTTTCATCCCTTATCGACGTTCTCCCTCAACCGTCATTCCCATTTGATTACTGGGCATCCAAATTAGACACCTGGCCAGAATTGGCAGAATATGCATTGCAGGAGCTTGCTTGCCCGGCAGCTAGTGTCCTATCAGAAAGAGTATTCAGTGCTGCAGGTTCAATACTAACAGAAAAAAGGACTCGTCTGGCTACCCAAAATGTAGATGATCTAACCTTCATTAAAATGAACCACAACTGGATTTCAAAATCTTTTGCCCCACCCTGCCCGGCTGACACCTAGCTTTCCTATGAAAAGGTCTTGCCTGTGGACTATTCTGAATGACTTTTCCAATCTCGTAATTTTCTTCACCTGATTGTCCAGCATACGACATGTTTCCACCTCACGAAATGGCCAAACTCCCCACACGGGGCCGTGCTATCGCCACTTTGCGCTTGGACCCTTGAGAGTGCTGTTTGTCTGAAGAGGTGGGTGTGGCCGCTTTTGGTCGACGGCACTGCCACTGGGTCCCTCATAGTACAATAAAGTGTCTCTGGCGGTGGTGGTGCGCACCCAACGTCAGACACACCGTTGTAATATGAGGGGCCCTGTGCCTGTAACGCCGGCCACAAGACAGTTCCCCCCCCCAGCTCAAACAGTGCTCTACCACTAGCAAAATTATCTCTCACAGCTTCACCAATGTGTAGTCTAGGCGCTGACATCCTTCAATGCCTGGCACTGACAATACCATTGTTTTGACATTTTTGTTATGTTAGGCCTTCGAAGCCTGTCTGCGGTCCCTTCTTTCTACAACTACTACACTGACCAGGCCACTGCTGGCCGTGTTACCCTGGAACCAATTTAAAAGTGCCTACAGTCAGCCCAATTTTGTTATGTTAGGCCTTCGAAGACTGTCTGCCGTCACTCCTTCCACTAGACTTCCACTGACCATACACTGCTGCCCATGTACCCCTGGAACCAATTTAAAGTGCCTACAGCCAGCCCAATTTTGTTATGTTAGGCCTTCGAAGCCTGTCTGCGGTCACTCCTTCCACTAGACTTCCACTGACCAGACCACTGCTGCCCGTGTACCCCTGGAACCAATTTAAAAGTGCCTACAGCCAGCCCAAGTTTGTTATGTTAGGCCTTGGAAGCCTGTCTGCGGTCACTCCTTCCACTAGACTTCCACTGACCAGACCACTGCTGCCCGTGTACCCCTGGAACCAATTTAAAAGTGCCTACAGCCAGCCCAAGTTTGTTATGTTAGGCCTTGGAAGCCTGTCTGCGGTCACTCCTTCCACTAGACTTCCACTGACCAGACCACTGCTGCCCGTGTACCCCTGGAACCAATTTAAAAGTGCCTACAGCCAGCCCAAGTTTGTTATGTTAGGCCTTCGAAGCCTGTCTGCGGTCCATTCTTTCAACTACTACTACACTGACCAGGTCACTGCTGCCCGTGTACCCCTGGAACCAATTTAAAAGTGCCTACAGCCAGCCCAAGTTTGTTATGTTAGGCCTTGGAAGCCTGTCTGCGGTCACTCCTTCCACTAGACTTCCACTGACCAGACCACTGCTGCCCGTGTACCCCTGGAACCAATTTAAAAGTGCCTACAGCCAGCCCAAGTTTGTTATGTTAGGCCTTGGAAGCCTGTCTGCGGTCACTCCTTCCACTAGGCCTCCACTGACCACACCACTGCTGTCCGTGTACCCCTGGAACCAATTTAAAATTGCCTACAGCCATGTGTTATTATTTTAGGCCTTCGATGCCTGTCTGCGGTCACTCCTTCCACTAGGCCTCCACTGACCACACCACTGCTGTCCGTGTACCCCTGGAACCAATTTAAAATTGCCTACAGCCAGCCCAATTTTTTTATTTTAGGCCTTCGATGCCTGTCTGCGGTCCATTCTTTCAACTACTACTACACTGACCAGGTCACTGCTGCCCGTGTACCCCTGGAACCAATTTAAAATTGCCTACAGCCATGTGTTATTATTTTAGGCCTTCGATGCCTGTCTGCGGTCACTCCTTCCACTAGGCCTCCACTGACCACACCACTGCTGCCCGTGTACCCCTGGAACCAATTTAAAATTGCCTACAGCCAGCCCAATTTTTTTATTTTAGGCCTTCGATGCCTGTCTGCGGTCCATTCTTTCAACTACTACTACACTGACCAGGTCACTGCTGCCCGTCTACCCCTGGAACCAATTTAAAATTGCCTACAGCCATGTGTTATTATTTTAGGCCTTCGATGCCTGTCTGCGGTCACTCCTTCCACTAGGCCTCCACTGACCACACCACTGCTGTCCGTGTACCCCTGGAACCAATTTAAAATTGCCTACAGCCATGTGTTATTATTTTAGGCCTTCGATGCCTGTCTGCGGTCACTCCTTCCACTAGGCCTCCACTGACCACACCACTGCTGTCCGTGTACCCCTGGAACCAATTTAAAATTGCCTACAGCCATGTGTTATTATTTTAGGCCTTCGATGCCTGTCTGCGGTCACTCCTTCCACTAGGCCTCCACTGACCACACCACTGCTGTCCGTGTACCCCTGGAACCAATTTAAAATTGCCTACAGCCAGCCCAATTTTTTTATTTTAGGCCTTCGATGCCTGTCTGCGGTCCATTCTTTCAACTACTACTACACTGACCAGGTCACTGCTGCCCGTGTACCCCTGGAACCAATTTAAAATTGCCTACAGCCATGTGTTATTATTTTAGGCCTTCGATGCCTGTCTGCGGTCACTCCTTCCACTAGGCCTCCACTGACCACACCACTGCTGTCCGTGTACCCCTGGAACCAATTTAAAATTGCCTACAGCCATGTGTTTTTATTTTAGGCCTTCGATGCCTGTCTGCGGTCCATTCTTTCAACTACTACTACACTGACCAGGGCACTGCTGGCCGTGTACCCCTGGAACCAACATCAGAAAATATAAAAATAAGTATTTTGCTTATAAAAAAGAAAATACTGGTGAGATATCAAATGCAGACATTTTAACATTAAAAACAAACACACAACTAAAATCTGGTACAGTACTAAAAATGGCCACCAGCTACAATTACTTTCTCCTGCAAGTAGTTAACTGAAAGTTTTTTTAAATTGAAAACACACATATGGCATCCACCGAGTGTTGTCCTGTCGCGTCTTCTTTATATTATTGCCGAGAAGATGCAAAATAATGAAAATAATAAAATCATTAATTACCAAAATAATAGAGAAAGTCAACACCACATTGCAAATAAACATTCATTCCAAATAAAGAAGCAGGGCGCGTCCGAGGGTGAGTATATACCTAATAAGAATCTAATCACCCTCGGACGCGCAATGCTTATTTCCAACAGCCTTCCTTCCTAAGAATCATCCCTTCCGTGGTGTAGAGAGACGTTGTGTTACACTCCAAGGTGTTCCCCAGGTTGCCTTTCCTGAGCTTCGATCTACCGGCTCTCGTTTAGTAGTTGTTGGAAACTACGCTGCATTAGGCCTTCAAATTGGGTATGGGGTGTAGAGAGATGGTGTGTTCCACTCCAAGGTGTTCCCCAGGTTGCCTTTCCTGAGCTTCGATCTTCCGGCTCTCGTTTAGTAGTTCTTGGAAACTACACTGCATTAGGCCTTCAAATTGGGTATGGGGTGTAGAGAGAGGGTGTGTTACACTCCAAGGTGTTCCCCAGGTTGCCTTTCCTGAGCTTCGATATTCCGGCTCTCGTTTAGTAGTTGTCGGAAACTACGCTGCATTAGGCCTACAAATTGGGTATGGGGTGTAGAGAGAGGGTGTGTTACACTCCAAGGTGTTCCCCAGGTTGCCTTTCCTGAGCTTCGATCTTCATGCTCTCGTTTAGTAGTTGTCGGAAACTACGCTGCATTAGGCCTACAAATTGGGTATGGGGTGTAGAGAGAGGGTTTGTTACACTCCAAGGTGTTCCCCAGGTTGCCTTTCCTGAGCTTCGATCTTCCGGCTCTCGTTTAGTAGTTGTTGGAAACTACGCTGCATTAGGCCTTCAAATTGGGTATGGGGTGTAGCGAGAGGGTGTGTTACACTCCAAGGTGTTCCCCAGGTTGCCTTTCCTGAGCTTCGATCTTCCGGCTCTCGTTTAGTAGTTCTTGGAAACTACACTGCATTAGACCTTCAAATTGGGTATGGGGTGTAGAGAGAGGGTGTGTTACACTCTAAGGTGTTCCCCAGGTTTCCTTGCCATTGCTTCGGTCTTCCGACTCTCGTTTAGTAGTTGTAGAAAAGTACACTGCATTAGGCCATACAAAATGGGTATGGGGTGGAGAGAGATGGTGTGTTACACTCCAAGGTGTTCCCCAGGTTGCCTTTCCTGAGCTTCTATCTTCAGGCTCTCATTAAATTGTGGTTAAATGGAACAACTGCATTTGGCGTACTAGTTGGTTTGGGGCCTACTATCGGTGTCTGCCACTCCTTGCTGTTCTCCTCCACTGAACAAAGCTGTGCCGCCTGTTTACTACGGTTGCCAATTTTGAACTGCATTTCGACTACTTACTGATTTGGCCCTACTCTCTGTGTCAGCCTCTCATTCCAGTTGTCCTCCACTGCAATGCCCCCTGGTTATTCCTGTGTTACCAATTTTGAACTGCATTTAGCCCACTTTCTTCTTTGGGCCTATATCTGTGTTTCCACTTCATCGTGCCCATTGCCCAGCCAGTGATAGATGAGTCTGCTGGTACATTGACCCATAACGCAACATTCCCCGTGCACGCTACACAACAACATTGTGACCCTGCTGAAAGTCAGGTTGCTCTTCCCGCATACCATACCACCTTACACGGGGACAAAGAGGAAGGTGCAGATGAAAGTGCAGGTTCCTTCATCAGGTGGGGGGAGGAATACTAGTTGGCGACGTCACTGGCACAGGGCCTCTCATAGTACGCAAAAGTGTTGCTGCCGGTGGGAGGCGCCCCCGCCGTGCAAACACACCGCTGTACTTTGAGGGGCCCTGTGCCAGTGCCAATGCCAACGAGTGGGCCCCCCCTGCTTGCTCAGGTTCACAGCACTTGCAAAGTTGAAATACTTACCTCTCCCTGCTCCACTGCCGTGACTAGTGTTGAGCATTCCGATACCGCAAGTATCGGGTATCGGCCGATATTTGCGGTATCGGAATTCCGATACCGAATTCCGATACTTCCCGCGTATCGGATACCGGAATCGGAAGTTCCCAGAATTCAAATTGAACGCAGCAGCCAATGAGGAATGAATGAAAGTGTGGGCACATCCTGTTTAGCATGGTGGGCATGTAAGTACTGGCAAGGCTTGGATTGGCTGCTGAAATGATGTCACTCTGCACTATAAAAAAGCGCTGCCGCCATTTTGCGCTCACTCTGCTGTGATTTCAGTTAGGGACAGGACGCTGTGTTCTAACTGAGGGCCAGTTGAGCTAGCTAATTGCTTTATTTTCCTTTCCAAAGGCTAATTTAGCAAAACGCTGTGTGTTCTTCACTGTTCACCTTGCTCTTGCCTTGCAGCGCTGTTTTAACAGCGTTCTGCAAGGTCTCTGTGTGTGTGTGTGTGTGCAGCTCACTCTGTAGTCTGTGTGCAGCCATATACCCGGTTGTATTCAGCTCAGGGGGGGTTCACACTGCCTCACACAGTTGTTCTTTTTTGCTCTTAGTGCAGCCTGCTGCACATTTTTTCTCAAATTTCCTATTAGTGTTTTTCCACCAGTCTCCAGCTCTATTGTGGAAAAACACTACATAGGATAACCTAGAGGGGGGTTTTTGGGCCTTGCAGCGCCGTTTACGGCTGTCTGCACGGTCTCCGTGTGAGCCCAGCTCGCCCTGTAGTCTGTGTGCAGCCATAGCCGGTTGGATTCAGCTCAGGGTTCGTTACTGGCTCATACCTTGAGAAAAATTTTCCTTTTTTTCAAATAGTGCAGCCTGTTTAAAATTTGAAAAAAAAAATTCCTATTAGTGTCTTTCCACTCGTATCCAGCTAAATAGTGGAAAAACACTATATAGGATAACCTAGAGGAGGGTTTTTTGGCCTTGCAGCGCCGTTTACGGCTGTCTGCACGGTCTCCGTGTGAGCCCAGCTCGCCCTGTAGTCTGTGTGCAGCCATAGCCGGTTGGATTCAGCTCAGGGTTCGTTACTGGCTCATACCTTGAGAAAAATTTTCCTTTTTTTCAAATAGTGCAGCCTGTTTAAAATTTGAAAAAAAAAATTCCTATTAGTGTCTTTCCACTCGTATCCAGCTAAATAGTGGAAAAACACTATATAGGATAACCTAGAGGAGGGTTTTTTGGCCTTGCAGCGCCGTTTACGGCTGTCTGCACGGTCTCCGTGTGAGCCCAGCTCGCCCTGTAGTCTGTGTGCAGCCATAGCCGGTTGGATTCAGCTCAGGGTTCGTTACTGGCTCATACCTTGAGAAAAATTTTCCTTTTTTTCAAATAGTGCAGCCTGTTTAAAATTTGAAAAAAAAAATTCCTATTAGTGTCTTTCCACTCGTATCCAGCTAAATAGTGGAAAAACACTATATAGGATAACCTAGAGGAGGGTTTTTTGGCCTTGCAGCGCCGTTTACGGCTGTCTGCACGGTCTCCGTGTGAGCCCAGCTCGCCCTGTAGTCTGTGTGCAGCCATAGCCGGTTGGATTCAGCTCAGGGTGCGTTACTGCCTCATACCTTGAAAAAAAATTTCCTTTTTTTCAAATAGTGCAGCCAGTTTAAAATTTGAAAAAAAAAATTCCTATTAGTGTCTTTCCACTTGTATCCAGCTAAATAGTGGAAAAACACTATATAGGATAACCTAGAGGAGGGTTTCTTGGCCTTGCAGCGCCGTTTACGGCTGTCTGCACGGTCTCCGTGTGATTTAAACTAGCTCTGTAGCCCGATCTGCACCAAAAAAAAGGTTAAGTTCACCAAACACAACTTACACTTGTGTAGGCCACATTTGAAAAATAATAAAGTTTAGTCCACAATTTACAACATTAGTGTTTCTTACACCTGTTAGGAGGAGCATTACAGGAATAAGCACACTAAGGCCTTAGTACTTTTCTGCTTATCTTTATCTGTCAACCAAGATGAAGAGGGCAGGGAGTAAGGCACGTGGGCGTGGGCGCGGAGCAGGGAGAGGAGCAGGGAGAGGACGTGGTGATTCTGTGCCTGCTGCGGGCGCCGGTGACTCGTCGTCACTCAGTTTCAGCAGGGAACAGTCCTTCATGCGCAGCTTTGTCGGAGAGCGCCGTGCACCGCTGCTGCGTGAAGACCAAATTGAAGCCGTTGTCGGGTGGATGGCAGCTAACGCCTCGGCATCGACTTCAGTTAGTGCCACATCCTCTCAGGCACAGAGCACTGGAGAGCAGCCATCTGTCTCTTCACCACCTGCCAAATTGGCCAGGCAGTCAGAGAGCCCAGGACAGGAGCCGTCTCTACTTCTGTTCTCTGAATCTCTTGGCTTGGAAACAGGGGGCCAGCCAAGCAGCATTGGAGAAATGGAAGAAGAGGCAGTGTGCAGTGATGCCCAAAAGCTTTATCTCTCTGACTCTGAAGAGGCAGGTGGGCCAGTGCCTCCGGTGACCACAGCGCAGTACGCATCTGATGATGAAACTCAGGTGCCGCTTTCTCGTGCGTACTGTGCTGCTGAGACTACCCAGGAGGAGCAGTTGGTGGCAGAGGGTAGTGGAGATGATGAGGTCCTTGACCCATCGTGGCGTGAGGAACAGGAAGGTGGTGGGAGCAGCTCAGAGGAAGAGCTTCCTCTTACGGGCCAAAGAGGGAGAGGGAGGGGGAAGACTGCGGAGCCTGTAGCCTCCACTTTGGCACCCGTTAGGAGCCTGTCTCTTTCCAAAGCCAAAAAGGGCGCTCCCAAGACTTGCAGTGCCTGGTCCTTTTTTGACACAGTTGCAGATGACATTTGTTTTGTCAAATGCAAGCTGTGTCATCATAAAGTAAAAAGAGGGAAAAATGTCAGCAACCTCAATACCACAAATATGTGGAAACATGTGCGGACCAGGCACGCGGTGGAGTTACAGAAACACACTGAAGATGTAGGCCAACCAACAGCGGCAGCTACCACCTCTTCAGCTCGTGTTGCCTCTTCCTCCAGCTCACACACAGCTGGTTTGGCTTCCTCCCAGAGACCTTGTGTAATTCCACCCACAGCACCACCTTCCCAGTCATCCTCACACTCCCAGTCTACTCTACAGCCATCGGTAGTACAGGCATGGGAGAAAAGGCGGGCATTCTCGGCCAACCACCCCCGAGCACAGGCTCTGAATGCAGGCATTGCCAAACTGTTGTCCCTGGAAATGCTCTCGTTCAGGCTGGTGGAGACTGACAGCTTCCGTGACTTGATGGCATTGGCAGTCCCACAGTACAAGGTGCCCAGCCGCTTTTACTTCAGCAGGCAGGCTGTCCCTGCCCTGCACAGGCATGTTGAGGCAAACATAAAACATGCGCTACTGAACGCCGTCAGTAGCAAGGTCCACCTCACCACCGATGCGTGGACCAGTCAGCATGGACAGGGGCGATATGTTTCCCTCACTGCCCATTGGGTTAATGTTGTTGAGCCAGGTACAGATCGTGCGAGTGGCGCAGGACGTGTCCTGCCCACTCCAAGGATTGCAGGAATCCAGTCTGTACGCATCGACTCCTCCTCTTACACCAGTTCCTCTGATTCCTCTCTGCAGGATCCGTCACAGTCCACCCCCACATGGACCCGTGAACGTTTACCTATGACCGACATGAGCACAGCCGTGGCCAAACGTCAGCAGGCCGTCTTGAAACTAGTTTCATTGGGGCATCGAAGCCACACAGCGCAGGAGCTCTGGAATGCCATAAAGCAGGAGAGCGATGTGTGGTTACTGCCAGCGAATCTCCAGCCAGGCATGGTAGTGTGTGACAATGGCCGAAATCTGGTGGCAGCTTTGGCCCTTGGCAACCTCACTCACATCCCATGTCTGGCACATGTGCTCAATTTGGTTGTGCAGAGTTTTCTGAGGGACTATCCGGATCTTGATGCCCTGCTGCACAAGGTCCGCCTAGAGTGTGCTCACTTGCGGCGTTCCAGCTTGGCCAGATCCCGCATTGCTGCTCTGCAGCGCCGATTCCGCCTTCCGGAACACCGCATCATATGTGACCTACCTACCCGGTGGAATTCCACGTTACATATGTTGGAGCGGTTGTGTGAGCAGCAGCAAGCAGTTATGGAGTACCAGCTGCATCAGGCGCAAAGAAGTCGCAGTCAGCGCCGATCAGACTTCACAACCACAGAGTGGGCCACTATGAAGGACGTCTGCCAGGTTTTGCGTCCTTTTGATTATTCCACGCGGATGGCAAGTGCAGATGATGCACTAGTCAGCATGACTGTCCCCCTTATCTGCCTGCTTCAGCAAACTTTGCAAGGGTTAAGGGATGATGTGGTGGAAGAGGTGGAGGATGAGGAGTCACCTTTTCCATCAGCTTCTGGAGAGTCAGCGCCACGTGGTTCCTCACAAAGGGGTACGCAGGGGCCAATTTGTGAGGAGGATGAGGAGGAGTCAATGGAGGAGGAAGAGCTCCGTCCAGAGGAGGGAGCGACACAATTGTCCAGTGGTCAGTGTGTACAGCGAGGGTGGGGTGATGACGAGCGGGCAGAGATCATGTCTCAAGCAGGGGACAGCGTTTCTGGGCCGGTTGGCACTCTGCAGCACATGGTGGATTTCATGCTGCAGTGCCTGAGAAACGACCGCCGCATCGACCACATTCTCAACATGCCTGATTATTGGGTGTTCACCCTCCTCGATCCTCGCTACCGGGACAACGTCCAAAACCTCATCCCTGCGTTGACCCGGGAGCGTAAATTGCGGGAGTACCACGACACACTGGTGAATTCCATCATCTTCTCCTGTCCAACTGAGAGGAGTGCTGCTAGTGCTTTACAAAGCAGCTCAGTGCGTCGAGGCAGTGGGGGAGGCTCTGCCCAAAGAGGGAGCAGAAGCAGTGCCTCTGCCCAAGGCAAGCCCAGTATGGCACAACTCTGGCACACTTTTGTGTGCCCGCCCCAAATGTCTACACCATCACCGGCGGCTCCAGTCAGCAGGAGGCAACGGTTCCGTCAGATGGTGACAGACTACATGGCTTGCCCTCTTACTGTACTCCCAGACGGCTCTTCCCCGTTCAAGTTTTGGGTCTCTAAGCTGGATACATGGCCAGAGCTAAGCCAGTATGCATTGGAGGTGCTGGCTTGCCCTGCGGCTAGTGTCTTATCGGAACGTGTCTTTAGTGCCGCAGGTGGTGTACTAACAGACCGTCGCATGCGACTATCCTCCGATAACGTTGACCGGCTTACTTTCCTGAAAATGAACCAGGCCTGGATCTCGCAGGAATTTGCCACTCCTCTGCCTGATTAAGTAATTGGGTGTCATCCAGGTCTCCTGCTGTGTTCATCTTTCTACCACCTGAACTGCTATTCCTGGGCTCCAACACCGCCAGTTGCGGCTCAGAAGTGCAGGCTGCACAGTAAAAACATACGACCCAGTGTTATTGGGTTTCAGTAACGTCAGCTGATCCCCAGCTGTGTAGCCGGCAATGTGTCCTGCGACCGCCACGCTGGCACAACAACCTAAATGTAAGGGAACCTGTCCCCCCCCCCCCCCCCGTCGTTTGTTACTGAAAGAGCCATCTTGTGCAGCAGTAATGCTGCACAAGGAAAAGGTAGCTCTTTTTTTTTAGCTCTTTGCACACGCAGAACTTAACACTTATAAAATGTGTTCACTGATACCGTTATACCGTCCCGGAGCTGGGACTTTCCTTCGTAATGTGACGCAGCACAGCCGTCATTCCTACCCCCTTGGTGCCATGCGCTGCCTCCTCAGCGTTGTTTTAAGCTGTCACGGAGCCTGCGCTGTTCTGTTATCCCTTGGGCATGCCCTATTTGCGCTGCCTGTCTTCTGACATAATTTGGTGTCAGGCTGGCTGCGCCTGTGCGGCCGCGCTGCCCGAGATCCCGCCTCGCAGTGTCTTCTGATTGAGTCACACTGCGGGCCTGGGATCCATGGGCATGCGCAGTGCATATCTTCCCCTCGGGCTCTCGCTCATTTCCCTCCGCCTTCTTTAGACTGTGCGCCGTCAGCTGATCCCTAGCATGCCACGGCCGTGACACCGCACAGTCTGAAGAAGAGGGAAGGAGGGGAGTGAGAGTCGAGGTTATGCACTGTGCATGCCCATGGTTCCAAGGCCCGCAGTGGGATTACGTTAGATGAGACTGCGAGGTGGGATCTGGAGCAGCGTGGACGCACAGGCACTGACAGCCTGACACCAAATTATGTCAGAAGACAGGCAGCGCTAATTGGGCATGGCCAAGGGCTAACAGAACAGCGCAGGCTCCGTGGCAGCTTAAAACAACGCTGAGGAGGCAGCGCACGGCATCAAGGGGATAGGAATGACAGCTGTGCTGTGTCCCATTACGAAGGAAATTCGCACCTCCGGAACGGTTTAACGGTATAAAGGGACACATTTTTAGTGTTTACTTCGGTGTTTGCAAGGAGCATAATTAAAAGAGCAACCTTTTCCTTTTGCATCCTTAGTGCTGCACAACATGGCTCTTTCAGCTACAAACGTCTTGGGGGGGGGGGTTAAAGGTTTCCTTTCAACTTGCTCCAATCAGGCTTCGGCCTACACTCTGTTCCTCTGCTCCTCCTGCTGTCCCTGGGCTCTAACACCGCCAGTTGGTGCCTGGAAGTGCTGTGTGCACAGTCAACAGTCGCTCCTCTGTTATTGGGGTTCAGTAACGTCAGCTGATCCCCAGCTGTGTGTGCGGCAATACCTCCAATCTGCTCCTCCTGCTGTCCCTGGGCTCTAACACCGCCAGTTGGTGCCTGGAAGTGCTGTGTGCACAGTCAACAGTCGCTCCTCTGTTATTGGGGTTCAGTAACGTCAGCTGATCCCCAGCTGTGTATCCGGCAACGTGTCATGCGACCGCCACGCTGGCACAACTAAAATGTAAGGGGACCTGTCCCCCCCCCCCCCTAGGCGTTTGTTACTGAAAGAGCCACCATGTGCAGCACTAATACTGCACAAGGGAAAGGTCGCTCTTGAAATTATGCTCCTTGCAAACGCTGAACTACACACTCATGTAATGTGTCCCCTCACACCGTCCAACCGTCCCGGAGGTGGGACTTTCCTTTGTAATGTGACACAGCACAGCCGTCATTGCTACCCCCTTGGCACCGTGCGCTGCCTCCTTAGCGTTGTTTGATTCCGTCATGGACCCTGCGCTGTTATGTTATCCCTTGGCCATGCACAGTTTGCGCTGCCCGTCCTCTGACATCATTTGTTGTCGTCCTGGCTGCGCCTGTGCGTCCACGCTGCCCGAAATCACACCTCGCAGTGTCGTCTAATGTGATCCCACAGTGGGCCTGGTATCCATGGCCATGCGCAGTGCATATACTAGCCTCTCACTCCCCTTCTTCACGCTTCTTCAGACTAGGCGGCGTCAGCTGATCCCTAATAGCATGCCACGGCCGTGACGCCGCACAGTCTGAAGAAGCAGGAAGGAGGTGAGTGAGAGGCGATGATATGCACTGCGCATGCCCATGGATCCCTGGCCCGCAGTGGGACTACATTAGATGACACTGCAAGGTTGGATCTCGGGCAGCTTGGACGCACAGGCACTGCCAGCCTGACACCTACATGATGTCAGAAGACGGGCACCGCTAACTGTGCATGGCCAAGGGATAACATTACAGTGCGGGCTCCGTGACAGAACCAAACAACGTTGAGGAGGTGGTGCCCGGCACCAAGGGGGTTGGAATGACGGCTGTGCTGTGTCACATTACAAAGGAAAGTCCCACTTCCGGGATGGTTTGACGGTGTGAGGGGACACATTATATGAGTGTGTACTTCAGCGTTTGCAAGGAGCATAATTTTCGGAGCCACCATTTTCCATGTGCAGTATTACTGCTGTACAAGATGGCTCTTTCAGCAACAAATGCCTGGGGGGGGGGGTTAAAGGTTCCCTTTCAACTTGCTCCACTGCAGGCTTCGGCCTACACTCTGCTCCTCTTTGATTCCCTGGGTTTCAACACTGTCAGTTGCCACCTGGAAGTGTTGTCTACACAGAAAAAAACACTAGGTGATGTGTCAGTGGGGTTCAGCACCGCCAGCTGTTCCCCTGCTGTGTAGTCGGCAACGTGTCCAGCACAAGCCACGCTGGCACAACAGAACAAAAGCTGCCACCAGTGCAGGCTTCGGCCTACACTCTGCTCCTCTCCTCCTCCTGCTGACCCTGGGCTCAAACACCGCTAGTTTTTGCCCGGAAGTGCTAGCTGCACAGAGAAAAACACCAGCCAATGTGTTAGTGGGGTTCAGCAACGCCAGCTGTTCCCCTGCTGTGTAGCCGGCAACGTGACCTGCAAACGCCATGCAGGCACAGGAACTGAAATTAAAAGGGAACCTGGCCCCACCCCCCCAGGTGTTTCTATGTATAACAGCCACCTAGTACAGCAGTACTGCTGCATTTGTACAAGGTGGCTGACTTTTTCTCCTTGCCCACGTGGAACTCAACACGTACAAAATGTGTCTCATTGAGACCATTCCACTGTCCCTGAGGTGTGACTTTCCTTTGTAATGATACGCAGCACCCCCCTTGGTAGCGTTTCCCGTCTTTTGTCATCATGGTTAGCTGGCTGCGCCTGTGCATCCGCCCTGCTAGAAACAACGCCCCTCGTTGTCATATTTATTTTGTCAGCGAGGGTGTGGTTTATGGGCACGAGCAGTGCATATGTTCGCCTGTCTTAACTCATCTCCTTCCGCCTTCTTCAGACTGTGCGGCCTCCTGGCCGTGGTAGGCGATAAGGGATCAGCTGAGGCCGCCCAGTCTGGAGCAGGTGTAAGGACATGTGTAAGCGGCCAACCTATTTACTGCACAAGGCCACGAATCCCAGCCACGCAGTGTGATTTTTTGAAAACACACTGTGGGTCTGGGATTCATGTCCATCGCTAACCGCAACGGCCGACATGAAATGAGGTCAGAAGACAGGAAGCGCTCACAGCGCATGGCCAAGGGATCACAATAGCGCAGACTCCTGTACAGCAAATAACAACGCTCAGGAATCTGCGCCCAGTACCTAGGTGCAAATTTTTACACCTGTGCTGCGTCTCGTTAAAAAGACAAGTCACGCCTCCACAACTGTTTGACAGTATAATGGGCTAAATAGTGTACGTGTTTTAGTCAGCGTGTGCAAGGAGCAAAACAAATAGAGCAACCTTTTACTTGTGCAGCATTAATGCTGCACAAGGTGTGGCTCTTGTACCTTGCAACACCTGAGGGGGGGGTTAAAGGTAACCTTTGAAATTGGTTCAACTAGGCTTCGGCCTACACTCTGCTTCTCTACTCCTCCTGCTGACCCTGGGCTCAAACACCGCTAGTTTTTGCCCGGAAATGCTAGCTGCACAGAGAAAAACACCAGCCAATGTGTTAGTGGGGTTCAGCACCGCCAGCTGTTCCCCTGCTGTGTAGTCGGCAACGTGTCCAGCACAAGCCACGCTGGCACAACCGACCAAAAGCTGCCACCAGTGCAGGCTTCGGCCTACACTTTGCTCCTCTCCTCCTCCTGCTGACCCTGGGCTCAAACAACGCCAGTTTCTGCCCGGACATGCTAGCTGCACAGAGAAAAACACCAGCCAATGTGTTAGTGGGGTTCAGCACCGCCTGCTGTTCCCCCGCTGTGTAGCCGGCATCGTGTCCAGCACAAGCCACGCTGGCACAACCGACCAAAAGCTGCCACCAGTGCAGGCTTCGGCCTACACTTTGCTCCTCTCCTCCTCCTCCTGCTGACCCTGGGCTCTAACACCGCTAGTTTTTGCCCGGACATGCAATCTGCACAGAGAAAAACACCAGTCAATGTGTCAGTGGGGTTCAGCAACGCCAGCTGTTCCCCTGCTGTGTAGCTTGCAACGTGACCTGCAAACGCCACGCAGGCACATGAACTGAAATTGAAGGGAGCCTGCCCCCCACCCACAGGTGTTTCTATGTATATCAGCCACCTTGTACAGCAGTACTGCTGCATTTGTACGAGGTGGCTGACTGTTTCTCCTTGCCCACGTGGAACTCAACACGTACAAAATGTGTCTCATTAGAGACCATTACAATGTCCCTGAGGTGTGACTTTCCTTTGTAATGACACGCAGCACCACCCTTGTTAGCGCTGCCCGTCTTTTGACATCATTGGTTAGCTGGCTGCGCCTGTGCATCTCCCCTGCTCGAAACAACGGCCCTCGGTGTCTTATTTTTTTGGACAGCGAGGGTGTGATTGATGGGCATGTGCAGTGCATATGTTTGCCTGTGTTCACTCATCTCCTTCCGCCTTCTTCAGACTGGGTGTCCTCATGGCCGCGGCAGGCGATAAGGGATCAGATGAGGCCGCCCAGTCTGAAGCAGGTGTAAGGACATGTGTGAGCGGCAAACATATTTAGTGCACCAGGGCACGAATCCCAGCACCGCAGTGTGATTTTTTAAAAACACACTGTGGGTCTGGGATTCATGTCCATCGCTAACCGCAACGGCCGACATGAAATGAGGTCAGAAGACAGGAAGCGCTCACAGCGCATGGCCAAGGGATCACAATAGCGCAGACTCCTGTACAGCAAATAAGAACGCTCAGGAATCTGCGCCCAGTACCTAGGTGCAAATTTTGACACCTGTGCTCCGTCTCGTTAAAAAGACAAGTCACGCCTCCACAACTGTTTGACAGTATAATGGGCTAAATAGTGTACGTGTTTTAGTCAGCGTGTGCAAGGAGCAAAACAAATAGAGCAACCTTTTACTTGTGCAGCATTAATGCTGCACAAGGTGTGGCTCTTGTACCTTGCAACACCTGAGGGGGGGGTTAAAGGTAACCTTTGAAATTGGTTCAACTAGGCTTCGGCCTACACTCTGCTCCTCTACTCCTCCTGCTGACCCTGGGCTCAAACACCGCTAGTTTTTGCCCGGAAATGCTAGCTGCACAGAGAAAAACACCAGCCAATGTGTTAGTGGGGTTCAGCACCGCCAGCTGTTCCCCTGCTGTGTAGTCGGCAACGTGTCCAGCACAAGCCACGCTGGCACAACCGACCAAAAGCTGCCACCAGTGCAGGCTTCGGCCTACACTTTGCTCCTCTCCTCCTCCTGCTGACCCTGGGCTCAAACAACGCCAGTTTCTGCCCGGACATGCTAGCTGCACAGAGAAAAACACCAGCCAATGTGTTAGTGGGGTTCAGCAACGCCAGCTGTTCCCCTGCTGTGTAGCTTGCAACGTGACCTGCAAACGCCACGCAGGCACATGAACTGAAATTGAAGGGAGCCTGCCCCCCACCCACAGGTGTTTCTATGTATATCAGCCACCTTGTACAGCAGTACTGCTGCATTTGTACGAGGTGGCTGACTTTTTCTCCTTGCCCACGTGGAACTCAACACGTACAAAATGTGTCTCATTAGAGACCATTACAATGTCCCTGAGGTGTGACTTTCCTTTGTAATGACACGCAGCACCCCCATTGTTAGCGCTGCCCGTCTCCTGACATCATTGGTTGGCTGGCTGTGCCTGTGCGTCCCCCCTGCCCGACACAACGCCCCCCGTTGTCTCATATATTTTGACTGCGAGGGTGTGATTGATGGGCACGAGCAGTGCATATGTTCCCCTGTTTTCACTCCCCTCCTTCCGCCTTCTTCTGACTGTGCGGCCTCATGGCCGCGGCATGCGATAAGGGATCAGCTGAGGCCGCCCAGTCTGAAGCAGGTGTAAGGACATGTGTGAGCGGCGATCATATTTACTGCACAAGGCCACGAATCCCAGCACCGCAGTGTGACTTTAGGAAAAGCCACTGTGGGTCTGGGATTTATGGCCATCGTTAACCGCACCGGCCAACATGAAATGAGGTCATGAGACGGCCTGCACTAACAGGGTATTGCCAAGGGATAACACAAGAGCGCAGACTCCTGTACAGCAAATAACAACGCTCAGGAATCTGCGCCCAGTACCTAGGTGCAAATTTTGACACCTGTGCTGCGTCTCGTTAAAAAGACAAGTCACGCCTCCACAACTGTTTGACAGTATAATGGGCTAAATAGTGTACGTGTTTAATTCAGCGTGTGCAAGGAGCAAAATTAAATAGAGCAACCTTTGACTTGTGCATCATTAATGCTGTTCAAGGTGTGGCTCTTGTACCTTGCAACACCTGAGGGGGGGGTTAAAGGTAACCTTTGAAATTGGTTCAACTAGGCTTCGGCCTACACTCTGCTCCTCTACTCCTCCTGCTGACCCTGGGCTCAAACAACGCCAGTTTCTGCCCGGAAATGCTAGCTGCACAGAGAAAAACACCAGCCAATGTGTTAGTGGGGTTCAGCACCGCCAGCTGTTCCCCTGCTGTGTAGTCGGCAACGTGTCCAGCACAAGCCACGCTGGCACAACAGAACAAAAGCTGCCACCAGTGCAGGCTGCGGCCTACACTTTGCTCCTCTCCTCCTCCTCCTGCTGACCCTGGGCTCTAACACCGCTAGTTTTTGCCCGGACATGCAATCTGCACAGAGAAAAACACCAGTCAATGTGTCAGTGGGGTTCAGCAACGCCAGCTGTTCCCCTGCTGTGTAGCTTGCAACGTGACCTGCAAACGCCACGCAGGCACATGAACTGAAATTGAAGGGAGCCTGCCCCCCACCCACAGGTGTTTCTATGTATAACAGCCACCTTGTACAGCAGTACTGCTGCATTTGTACAAGGTGGCTGACTTTTTCTCCTTGCACACGTGGAACTCAACAAGTACAAAATGTGTCTCATTACAGACCATTACAATGTCCCTGAGGTGTGACTTTCCTTTTTAATGACACGCAGCACCCCCATTGTTAGCGCTGCCCGTCTCCTGACATCATTGGTTGGCTGGCTGTGCCTGTGCGTCCCCCCTGCCCGACACAACGCCCCCCGTTGTCTCATATATTTTGACTGCGAGGGTGTGATTGATGGGCACGAGCAGTGCATATGTTCCCCTGTTTTCACTCCCCTCCTTCCGCCTTCTTCTGACTGTGCGGCCTCATGGCCGCGGCATGCGATAAGGGATCAGCTGAGGCCGCCCAGTCTGAAGCAGGTGTAAGGACATGTGTGAGCGGCGATCATATTTACTGCACAAGGCCACGAATCCCAGCACCGCAGTGTGACTTTAGGAAAAGCCACTGTGGGTCTGGGATTTATGGCCATCGTTAACCGCACCGGCCAACATGAAATGAGGTCATGAGACGGCCTGCACTAACAGGGTATTGCCAAGGGATAACACAAGAGCGCAGACTCCTGTACAGCAAATAACAACGCTCAGGAATCTGCGCCCAGTACCTAGGTGCAAATTTTGACACCTGTGCTGCGTCTCGTTAAAAAGACAAGTCACGCCTCCACAACTGTTTGACAGTATAATGGGCTAAATAGTGTACGTGTTTAATTCAGCGTGTGCAAGGAGCAAAATTAAATAGAGCAACCTTTGACTTGTGCATCATTAATGCTGTTCAAGGTGTGGCTCTTGTACCTTGCAACACCTGAGGGGGGGGTTAAAGGTAACCTTTGAAATTGGTTCAACTAGGCTTCGGCCTACACTCTGCTCCTCTACTCCTCCTGCTGACCCTGGGCTCAAACAACGCCAGTTTCTGCCCGGAAATGCTAGCTGCACAGAGAAAAACACCAGCCAATGTGTTAGTGGGGTTCAGCACCGCCAGCTGTTCCCCTGCTGTGTAGTCGGCAACGTGTCCAGCACAAGCCACGCTGGCACAACAGAACAAAAGCTGCCACCAGTGCAGGCTGCGGCCTACACTTTGCTCCTCTCCTCCTCCTCCTGCTGACCCTGGGCTCTAACACCGCTAGTTTTTGCCCGGACATGCAATCTGCACAGAGAAAAACACCAGTCAATGTGTCAGTGGGGTTCAGCAACGCCAGCTGTTCCCCTGCTGTGTAGCTTGCAACGTGACCTGCAAACGCCACGCAGGCACATGAACTGAAATTGAAGGGAGCCTGCCCCCCACCCACAGGTGTTTCTATGTATAACAGCCACCTTGTACAGCAGTACTGCTGCATTTGTACAAGGTGGCTGACTTTTTCTCCTTGCACACGTGGAACTCAACAAGTACAAAATGTGTCTCATTACAGACCATTACAATGTCCCTGAGGTGTGACTTTCCTTTTTAATGACACGCAGCACCCCCATTGTTAGCGCTGCCCGTCTCCTGACATCATTGGTTGGCTGGCTGTGCCTGTGCGTCCCCCCTGTCCGACACAACGCCCCCCGTTGTCTCATATATTTTGACTGCGAGGGTGTGATTGATGGGCACGAGCAGTGCATATGTTCCCCTGTTTTCACTCCCCTCCTTCCGCCTTCTTCTGACTGTGCGGCCTCATGGCCGCGGCATGCGATAAGGGATCAGCTGAGGCCGCCCAGTCTGAAGCAGGTGTAAGGACATGTGTGAGCGGCGATCATATTTACTGCACAAGGCCACGAATCCCAGCACCGCAGTGTGACTTTAGGAAAAGCCACTGTGGGTCTGGGATTTATGGCCATCGTTAACCGCACCGGCCAACATGAAATGAGGTCATGAGACGGCCTGCACTAACAGGGTATTGCCAAGGGATAACACAAGAGCGCAGACTCCTGTACAGCAAATAACAACGCTCAGGAATCTGCGCCCAGTACCTAGGTGCAAATTTTGACACCTGTGCTGCGTCTCGTTAAAAAGACAAGTCACGCCTCCACAACTGTTTGACAGTATAATGGGCTAAATAGTGTACGTGTTTAATTCAGCGTGTGCAAGGAGCAAAATTAAATAGAGCAACCTTTGACTTGTGCATCATTAATGCTGTTCAAGGTGTGGCTCTTGTACCTTGCAACACCTGAGGGGGGGGTTAAAGGTAACCTTTGAAATTGGTTCAACTAGGCTTCGGCCTACACTCTGCTCCTCTACTCCTCCTGCTGACCCTGGGCTCAAACAACGCCAGTTTCTGCCCGGACATGCTAGCTGCACAGAGAAAAACACCAGCCAATGTGTTAGTGGGGTTCAGCACCGCCAGCTGTTCCCCCGCTGTGTAGCCGGCATCGTGTCCAGCACAAGCCACGCTGGCACAACCGACCAAAAGCTGCCACCAGTGCAGGCTTCGGCCTACACTTTGCTCCTCTCCTCCTCCTCCTGCTGACCCTGGGCTCTAACACCGCTAGTTTTTGCCCGGACATGCAATCTGCACAGAGAAAAACACCAGTCAATGTGTCAGTGGGGTTCAGCAACGCCAGCTGTTCCCCTGCTGTGTAGCTTGCAACGTGACCTGCAAACGCCACGCAGGCACATGAACTGAAATTGAAGGGAGCCTGCCCCCCACCCACAGGTGTTTCTATGTATAACAGCCACCTTGTACAGCAGTACTGCTGCATTTGTACGAGGTGGCTGACTTTTTCTCCTTGCCCACGTGGAACTCAACACGTACAAAATGTGTCTCATTACAGACCATTACAATGTCCCTGAGGTGTGACTTTCCTTTGTAATGACACGCAGCACCACCCTTGTTAGCGCTGCCCGTCTTTTGACATCATTGGTTAGCTGGCTGCGCCTGTGCATCTCCCCTGCTCGAAACAACGGCCCTCGGTGTCTTATTTTTTTGGACAGCGAGGGTGTGATTGATGGGCATGTGCAGTGCATATGTTTGCCTGTGTTCACTCATCTCCTTCCGCCTTCTTCAGACTGGGTGTCCTCATGGCCTCGGCAGGCGATAAGGGATCAGATGAGGCCGTCCAGTCTGAAGCAGGTGTAAGGACATGTGTGAGCGGCAAACATATTTACTGCACCAGGGCACGAATCCCAGCACCGCAGTGTGATTTTTTAAAAACACACTGTGGGTCTGGGATTCATGTCCATCGCTAACCGCAACGGCCAACATGAAATGAGGTCATAAGACAGGAAGCGCTCACAGCGCATGGCCAAAGGATCACAAGAGCGCAGACTCCTGTACAGCAACTAACAACGCTCAGGAAGCTGCGCCCATGCAAAAAGGTGTTGTTTTCGACACCTGTGCTGCTTTTCTTTAAAAAGACAAGTCACGCCTCCACTACTGTTAAACAGTATAATGGGCTAAATAGTCTACGTGTTGCATTCAGCTTGTGCAAGTAGACAAATTAATAGAGCAACCTTTTACTTGTGCAGCATTAATGCTGCAGAAGGAGTGGCTCTTGTTCTTTGTAACACCTGAGGGGGGGTTAAAGGTAACCTTTGAAATTGGTTCAACTAGGCTTCGGCCTACACTCTGCTCCTCTCCTCCTCCTGCTGACCCTGGGCTCTAACAACGCTAGTTTTTGCCCGGAAATGCTAGCTGCACAGAGAAAAACACCAGCCAATGTGTTAGTGGGGTTCAGCAACGCCAGCTGTTCCCCCGCTGTGTAGCCGGCATCGTGTCCAGCACAAGCCACGCTGGCACAACCGACCAAAAGCTGCCACCAGTGCAGGCTTCGGCCTACACTTTGCTCCTCTCCTCCTCCTCCTGCTGACCCTGGGCTCAAACACCGCTAGTTTTTGCCCGGAAATGCTAGCTGCACAGAGAAAAACACCAGCCAATGTGTTAGTGGGGTTCAGCACCGCCAGCTGTTCCCCTGCTGTGCAGCTTGCAACGTGACCTGCAAACGCCACGCAGGCACATGAACTGAAATTGAAGGGAGCCTGGCCCCCACCCCCAGGTGTTTCTATGTATAACAGCCACCTTGTACAGCAGTACTGCTGCATTTGTACGAGGTGGCTGATGTTTTCTCCTTGCCCACGTGGAACTCAACACGTACAAAATGTGTCTCTTTGAGACCATTCCACTGTCCCTGAGGTGTGACTTTCCTTTCTAATGATACGCAGCACCCCCCTTGGTAGCGCTTCCCGTCTTCTGACATCATTGGTTGGCTACTTGCGCCTGTTCGTCCGCCCTGCCTGAATAAAATGCTCCTCGTTGTCTTAATTATTTTGACTGCGAGGGTGTGATTGATGGGCACGAGCAGTGCATATCTTCGCCTGTCTTAACTCATCTCCTTCAGCCTTCTTCAGACTGTGCAGCCTCATGGCCGCGGCATGCGAGAAGGGATCAGCAGAGGCCGCCCAGTCTGAAGCAGGTGTAAGGACGTGTGTGAGCGGCCAAAATATTTACTGCTCAAGGCCACGAATCCCAGCACCGCAGTGTGGCTTTATGAAAAGACACTGTGGGTCTGGGATTTATGGCCATCGTTAACCGCACCGGCCAACATGAAATGATGTCATAAGATGGGCAGCGCTAACAGGGCATTGCCAAGGGATAACACAAGAGCGCAGACTCCTGTACAGCAAATAACAACGCTCAGGAAGCTGCTCCAAGCACCAAGGCGTTATTTTGGACACCTGTGCTGCGTCTCATCAAAAAACCAAGTCACGCATCCACTACAGTTTGACTGTAGAATGGGGTAAATTGTGTATGTCTTTCATTCAGCGTGTGCAAGTAGACAAATTAATAGAGCAACCTTTCACTTGTGCAGCATTAATACTGCACAAGGTGTGTCTCTTGTACTTTGTAACACCTGAGGGGGGGGTTAAAGGTTTCCTTTGAAATTGGTTCAACTAAGCTTCGGCCTACACTCTGCTCCTCTCCTCCTCCTCCTGCTTCAACACGGGCTCTAACATCGCTAGTTTTTGCCCGCAAGTGCTAGCTGCACAGAGAAAAACACACGCCATTGTGTTAGTGGGGTTCAGCAACGCCAGCTGTTCCCCCAGTGTGTAGCCGGCAAAGTGTCCTGCAAACGCAACGCAGACACAAAGCTGCCTCCAGTGCAGGCTTCGGCCTACACTCATCTCCCCCTGCTTACCCTTTGCTCCAACACCGCTAGTTGGGGCTCTAGGAAGACAATCTTTAATAGGCAAGGCAACGCATCCGGGTTCCAGCACCGCCAGCTGGTTCTCGGCAGTGTTCTTGTCACAGGTACTCCCTCGTGCCAAGCCTGGTTTCAGCACCGTCAGCTGTTTCCGGGTTGTGTCAACTTCACTGAGACGCCTATGCTTGCCCCGTCGTGGTGCGGTCGAGTTAGCCAACTCCAGGGTGCCTCCAGTTTAGGAGCTTCCTATGTGGGCTGCGTGAACTGGTAGTCAAGGCTGGTTCTGTAGTGCCAGTAGGCCCAGCTCCCCCTGTAGGACTGTTGGGGTTCGGTAACTGCGGCTGCCTCGCGGCCTAGCTGTTCTCTCCTCTCCTGTGGACCTTGGGGTCCACCACCTGGTTCCAGCACCGTCAGCTGGTTCCGGGCCGAGCCTTTGGCTTAGGTGCCTCCTCCTGGGTATCCGAGTTCCGCCAACGCCAGGCGGTCCTTGGTAGTGCTTTTAAGCGCGGGCACCTACAGCTTAGTAACCGGGTTCCAGCACCGTCAGCTGGTCCTCGGTCGTGCCATTGGCTCTTGCACACTGGGGCAACGCATCCGGGTTCCAGCACCGCCAGCTGGTTCTCGGCAGTGTTTTTGTCACAGGTACTCCCTCGTGCCAAGCCTGGTTTCAGCACCGTCAGCTGTTTCCGGGTTGTGTCAAGCTCACTGAGACACCTATGCTTGCCTCGTCGTGGTGCGGTCGGGTTAGCCAACTCCAGGGTGCCTCCAGTTTAGGAGCTTCCTATGTGGGCTGCGTGAACTGGTAGTCAAGGCTGGTTCTGTAGTGCCAGTAGGCCCAGCTCCCCCTGTAGGACTGTTGGGGTTCGGTAACTGCGGCTGCCTCGCGGCCTAGCTGTTCTCTCCTCTCCTGTGGACCTTGGGGTCCACCACCTGGTTCCAGCACCGTCAGCTGGTTCCGGGCCGAGCCTTTGGCTTAGGTGCCTCCTCCTGGGTATCCGAGTTCCGCCAACGCCAGGCGGTCCTTGGTAGTGCTTTTAAGCGCGGGCACCTACAGCTTAGTAACCGGGTTCCAGCACCGTCAGCTGGTCCTCGGTCGTGCCATTGGCTCTTGCACACTGGGGCAACGCATCCGGGTTCCAGCACCGCCAGCTGGTTCTCGGCAGTGTTTTTGTCACAGGTACTCCCTCGTGCCAAGCCTGGTTTCAGCACCGTCAGCTGTTTCCGGGTTGTGTCAAGCTCACTGAGACACCTATGCTTGCCTCGTCGTGGTGCGGTCGGGTTAGCCAACTCCAGGGTGCCTCCAGTTTAGGAGCTTCCTATGTGGGCTGCGTGAACTGGTAGTCAAGGCTGGTTCTGTAGTGCCAGTAGGCCCAGCTCCCCCTGTAGGACTGTTGGGGTTCGGTAACTGCGGCTGCCTCGCGGCCTAGCTGTTCTCTCCTCTCCTGTGGACCTTGGGGTCCACCACCTGGTTCCAGCACCGTCAGCTGGTTCCGGGCCGAGCCTTTGGCTTAGGTGCCTCCTCCTGGGTATCCGAGTTCCGCCAACGCCAGGCGGTCCTTGGTAGTGCTTTTAAGCGCGGGCACCTACAGCTTAGTAACCGGGTTCCAGCACCGTCAGCTGGTCCTCGGTCGTGCCATTGGCTCTTGCACACTGGGGCAACGCATCCGGGTTCCAGCACCGCCAGCTGGTTCTCGGCAGTGTTTTTGTCACAGGTACTCCCTCGTGCCAAGCCTGGTTTCAGCACCGTCAGCTGTTTCCGGGTTGTGTCAAGCTCACTGAGACACCTATGCTTGCCTCGTCGTGGTGCGGTCGGGTTAGCCAACTCCAGGGTGCCTCCAGTTTAGGAGCTTCCTATGTGGGCTGCGTGAACTGGTAGTCAAGGCTGGTTCTGTAGTGCCAGTAGGCCCAGCTCCCCCTGTAGGACTGTTGGGGTTCGGTAACTGCGGCTGCCTCGCGGCCTAGCTGTTCTCTCCTCTCCTGTGGACCTTCGGGTCCACCACCTGGTTCCAGCACCGTCAGCTGGTTCCGGGCCGAGCCTTTGGCTTAGGTGCCTCCTCCTGGGTATCCGAGTTCCGCCAACGCCAGGCGGTCCTTGGTAGTGCTTTTAAGCGCGGGCACCTACAGCTTAGTAACCGGGTTCCAGCACCGTCAGCTGGTCCTCGGTCGTGCCATTGGCTCTTGCACACTGGGGCAACGCATCCGGGTTCCAGCACCGCCAGCTGGTTCTCGGCAGTGTTTTTGTCACAGGTACTCCCTCGTGCCAAGCCTGGTTTCAGCACCGTCAGCTGTTTCCGGGTTGTGTCAAGCTCACTGAGACACCTATGCTTGCCTCGTCGTGGTGCGGTCGGGTTAGCCAACTCCAGGGTGCCTCCAGTTTAGGAGCTTCCTATGTGGGCTGCGTGAACTGGTAGTCAAGGCTGGTTCTGTAGTGCCAGTAGGCCCAGCTCCCCCTGTAGGACTGTTGGGGTTCGGTAACTGCGGCTGCCTCGCGGCCTAGCTGTTCTCTCCTCTCCTGTGGACCTTGGGGTCCACCACCTGGTTCCAGCACCGTCAGCTGGTTCCGGGCCGAGCCTTTGGCTTAGGTGCCTCCTCCTGGGTATCCGAGTTCCGCCAACGCCAGGCGGTCCTTGGTAGTGCTTTTAAGCGCGGGCACCTACAGCTTAGTAACCGGGTTCCAGCACCGTCAGCTGGTCCTCGGTCGTGCCATTGGCTCTTGCACACTGGGGCAACGCATCCGGGTTCCAGCACCGCCAGCTGGTTCTCGGCAGTGTTTTTGTCACAGGTACTCCCTCGTGCCAAGCCTGGTTTCAGCACCGTCAGCTGTTTCCGGGTTGTGTCAAGCTCACTGAGACACCTATGCTTGCCTCGTCGTGGTGCGGTCGGGTTAGCCAACTCCAGGGTGCCTCCAGTTTAGGAGCTTCCTATGTGGGCTGCGTGAACTGGTAGTCAAGGCTGGTTCTGTAGTGCCAGTAGGCCCAGCTCCCCCTGTAGGACTGTTGGGGTTCGGTAACTGCGGCTGCCTCGCGGCCTAGCTGTTCTCTCCTCTCCTGTGGACCTTGGGGTCCACCACCTGGTTCCAGCACCGTCAGCTGGTTCCGGGCCGAGCCTTTGGCTTAGGTGCCTCCTCCTGGGTATCCGAGTTCCGCCAACGCCAGGCGGTCCTTGGTAGTGCTTTTAAGCGCGGGCACCTACAGCTTAGTAACCGGGTTCCAGCACCGTCAGCTGGTCCTCGGTCGTGCCATTGGCTCTTGCACACTGGGGCAACGCATCCGGGTTCCAGCACCGCCAGCTGGTTCTCGGCAGTGTTTTTGTCACAGGTACTCCCTCGTGCCAAGCCTGGTTTCAGCACCGTCAGCTGTTTCCGGGTTGTGTCAAGCTCACTGAGACACCTATGCTTGCCTCGTCGTGGTGCGGTCGGGTTAGCCAACTCCAGGGTGCCTCCAGTTTAGGAGCTTCCTATGTGGGCTGCGTGAACTGGTAGTCAAGGCTGGTTCTGTAGTGCCAGTAGGCCCAGCTCCCCCTGTAGGACTGTTGGGGTTCGGTAACTGCGGCTGCCTCGCGGCCTAGCTGTTCTCTCCTCTCCTGTGGACCTTGGGGTCCACCACCTGGTTCCAGCACCGTCAGCTGGTTCCGGGCCGAGCCTTTGGCTTAGGTGCCTCCTCCTGGGTATCCGAGTTCCGCCAACGCCAGGCGGTCCTTGGTAGTGCTTTTAAGCGCGGGCACCTACAGCTTAGTAACCGGGTTCCAGCACCGTCAGCTGGTCCTCGGTCGTGCCATTGGCTCTTGCACACTGGGGCAACGCATCCGGGTTCCAGCACCGCCAGCTGGTTCTCGGCAGTGTTTTTGTCACAGGTACTCCCTCGTGCCAAGCCTGGTTTCAGCACCGTCAGCTGTTTCCGGGTTGTGTCAAGCTCACTGAGACACCTATGCTTGCCTCGTCGTGGTGCGGTCGGGTTAGCCAACTCCAGGGTGCCTCCAGTTTAGGAGCTTCCTATGTGGGCTGCGTGAACTGGTAGTCAAGGCTGGTTCTATAGTGCCAGTAGGCCCAGCTCCCCCTGTAGGACTGTTGGGGTTCGGTAACTGCGGCTGCCTCGCGGCCTAGCTGTTCTCTCCTCTCCTGTGGACCTTCGGGTCCACCACCTGGTTCCAGCACCGTCAGCTGGTTCCGGGCCGAGCCTTTGGCTTAGGTGCCTCCTCCTGGGTATCCGAGTTCCGCCAACGCCAGGCGGTCCTTGGTAGTGCTTTTAAGCGCGGGCACCTACAGCTTAGTAACCGGGTTCCAGCACCGTCAGCTGGTCCTCGGTCGTGCCATTGGCTCTTGCACACTGGGGCAACGCATCCGGGTTCCAGCACCGCCAGCTGGTTCTCGGCAGTGTTTTTGTCACAGGTACTCCCTCGTGCCAAGCCTGGTTTCAGCACCGTCAGCTGTTTCCGGGTTGTGTCAAGCTCACTGAGACACCTATGCTTGCCTCGTCGTGGTGCGGTCGGGTTAGCCAACTCCAGGGTGCCTCCAGTTTAGGAGCTTCCTATGTGGGCTGCGTGAACTGGTAGTCAAGGCTGGTTCTGTAGTGCCAGTAGGCCCAGCTCCCCCTGTAGGACTGTTGGGGTTCGGTAACTGCGGCTGCCTCGCGGCCTAGCTGTTCTCTCCTCTCCTGTGGACCTTCGGGTCCACCACCTGGTTCCAGCACCGTCAGCTGGTTCTCGGCAGTGTCTTTTGCTCTTGTACCTTCTGCTCCCCATCCTGGTTCCAGTACCGTCAGCTGGTTCCGGGCAGAGCCTTTGGCTTAGGTGCCTCCTTCTGGGTATCCAAGTTCCACCAACGTCAGGTGGTCCTTGGTAGTGCTTTCAGGCACGGGTACCTCCTGCTTAGTAACCGGGTTCCAGTAACGTCAGCTGGTCCTCGGTAGTTCCATTGGCTCTTGGACCTTCGGCTACCCATCCGGGTTCCAGTACCGTCAGCTGGTTCTCGGCAGTGTCTTTTGCTCTTGTACCTTCTGCTCCCCATCCTGGTTCCAGTAACGTCAGCTGGTTCCGGGCAGAGCCTTTGGCTTAGGTGCCTCCTTCTGGGTATCCGAGTTCCGTCAACGTCAGGCGGTCCTTGGTAGTGCTTTTTAGCACGGGTACCTCCTGCTTAGTAACCGGGTTCCAGTAACGTCAGCTGGTCCTCGGTAGTTCCATAGGCTCTTGAACCTTCGGGTAGCCATCCGAGTTCCAGTTCCATCAGCTGGTTCTTGGCATTTTCTCAGCCTTCTTGTACCTTCTGCTACATTTCCAAGTTGAAGACCCTAACGTCGACGACCCGGAAGACCACCACGATGACGACGACACGGAAGACCACCCCGATGACGACGACGACGACGGCGGAGACGACGACGGCGGAGATGACGACACTGGAGACGACGACCCTGGAGACGACAACATGGAAGACCGAGAAGCAGAAGAACAAGAGGCTGCAGAACAAAGAGCAGAAGAACATTAAGCATAAGACTTAATATCAGAGCAAAAGATATTATCTAAATTATATGCAGAAGAAGACTAAGCAGTGTATGGGGGTGAGTCCGTTCCTCCTCGTGGTGCCCCTGGATAAAGCCTGATGCTGCAGGCCAAACTGAACGCGGACAAATGTAACTTTTGTGACTGGCAGAACGGAAGGTGTAATCTTCAAACTTTTATAGATAACAACTACGGGAATGCCTGTCACAAATGAGAATATGATGAAGAAGTAGAATAGGAAGAATAATAACAGTGGAATAAAAAGAATATGTAGAATAAGAAGAATAATAATAGTTGAATAAAATGAATATGAAGAATGTAATAAAAAAAAAAAAATAGGTAGAAGATGAAGAAGAAGATGAATAAGGTGAAGAAGTTGATGTCAAAGATGCTGATGATGATGAAGATGAAAGTGTGGGAAAAGAAAAAAAAAAAGAAAAAAAAGAAGGGGAAGGGCGTGGAATAGTGAAACATCAATATCTGACAAAATAAAAAAAAAATTTACATAGTCAATATCTTTGTCACTCCGAACGTCTTAAAAAAAAACAAAAAACATGCTATTCTATTTGATTGGGATAAACCTCTATGACTTTAATGTCTCCGCCACCTCCCCAAATACATCCGGCATTATTCTTAGTTGTTTTCCTTCATGTAGAATGAACCTACAAGGAAAGAAAGGGTTTATTTTAATTCCGATATTTTGGTCCCATTGACTTGCATTGGGATCGGGTATCGGTATCGGCGATATCCGATATTTTTTGAATATCGGCCGATCCAAACCGATACCGATACTTTCCGATATCGGAAGGTATCGCTCAACACTAGCCGTGACGTGGTCCAGATTTCCTGGGCCCACTAATTACTTGAACCAGCCCTACCCCCCACAACTTTAGCCAAATGACCCCCAATTTCAAATGCCTTCCAATTATTATAAGGTAAATTACGCTTGACAAGCTTCATTAAGAAGAATGGATGGTTTTGACATTAAAATGGGCACTCTAGGTGTTTTCCTGGCCCCCACTCACTGCCGACTATGCTGCCCCATTGACTTGCATTGGGTTTCGTGTTTCGGTCGATCCCGACTTTACGTCATAATCGGCCGATTTCACTCGACCCGACTTTGGACATAGTCGGGTTTCGCAAAACCCGGCTCGACTCTAAAAAGGTCAAGGTCGCTCAACTCTAGTGTTGACCCATTTACCACTCGAACGGTCACTGGCTGGGCGAGCATCACCAAGGGTATTGCGTGACGCTGGGCAAAGGCGGAGGACATAAAGTTACCCTCTGCCCCAGAATCCAAGCATAGCTCGACCGTGAGAGTGGATGGGCCTATGGTAATTGTCCCCTTGAAGGACAACTTTGAGGCAAACG